>NW_019942802.1:0-9027 GCF_002910315.2 Salvelinus sp. IW2-2015 | reverse complement strand
GTGTGTTTACTGTACTGTACCACATCTCCTTCTGCTTTGTGTGTTTACCTGTACTGTACCACATCTCCTTCTGCTTTGTTGTTTACTGTACTGTACCACATCTCCTTCTGCTTTGTGTGTTTACTGTCTACATGTACAACCATCTGTCTTTGTGTGTTTACTGTACTGTATCACATCTCCTTCTGCTTTGTGTGTGTTACTGTACTGTACCACATCTCTTCTGCTTTGTGTGTTTACTGTACTGTACCACATCTGCTTTGTTGTTTACTGTTACTGTCACACATCTCCTTCTGCTTTGTGTGTTTACATGTACTGCTACCACACTCCTTCTGCTTTGTGTGTTTATTGTACTGTACCACATTCCTTCTGCTTTGTGTGTTTACTGTACTGTACCACATCTGCTTTGTGTTTACTGCTGTACAATCTCCTTCTGCTTTGTGTGTTTACTGTACTGTACCACATCTGCTTTGTGTGTTTACTGTACTGTACACAATCTCCTTCTGCTTTGTGTGTTTACTGTACTGTACCAATCTGCTTTGTGTGTTTTACTGTACTGTACCACATCTCCTTTGTGTGTTTACTGTACTGATCACAACTCCTTCTGCTTTGTGTTTTACTGTACTGTACCACATCTTGCTTTGTTGTTTACTGTACTGTACCACATCTCCTTCTGCTTTTCGTGTTTACTGTACTGTACCACATCTCCTTCTGCTTTGTGTGTTTACTGTATGTACCACATCTCCTTCTGCTGTTTACTGTACGTATCTTCTTGTGTGTTTACTGTACTGTACCACATCCTTCTGCTTTGTGTGTTTACTGTACTGTACCACATCTCCTTCTGCTTTGTGTGTTTACTGTACTTGACCACATCTTTGCTTTGTGTGTTAGCTGTATTGTACCACATCTCCTTTGTGTGTTTCTGTACGTACCACATCTCCTTCTGCTCTTGTGTGTTTACTGTACTGTACCACATCTCCTTCTGCTTTGTGTGTTTACTGTACTGTACCACATCTCCTCTGCTCTGTGTGTTGTTACATGTACTGTACCACATCTCCTTGTGTGTTTACTGTACTGTACCACATTCTCCTTTGTGTTTTACTGATACTCGTACCCACATCTTTCTGCTTTGTGTGTTTACTGTACTGTACCACATCTCCTTCTTTTTTTTCTGCTTGTGTGTTTACTTACTGTACCACATCTCTTCTGCTTTGTGTGTTTACTGTACTGTACACATCTCCTTTGTGTTTACTGTACTGTACCACATTCTCCTTTGTGTGTTTACTGTACTGTCCACATCCCTTCTGCTTTGTTGTTTACTGTACTGTACCACATCTTCTGCTTTGGGTGTTTACTGTACTGTACCACATCTCCTTGTGTGTTTACTGTACATGTACCACATCTCCTTTGTGTTTACTGTACTGTACCACATCTTCTCCTTTGTGTGTTTTCGTGTACTGTACCACATCTCCTTCTGCTTTTGTGGTGTTTACTTGTACTGTTCCCACATCTCCTTCTGCTTTGTGTGTTTACTGTGTACCAATCTCTTTGTGTGTTTACTGTACTGTACCACATCTCCTTCTGCTTTGTGTGTTTACTGTACTGTACCACATCTCCTTCTGCTTTGTGATGTTTACTGTACTGTACCACATCGCTTTGTGTGTTTACTGTACCGTACCACATCTCCTTCTGCTTTGTGTGTTTACTGTACTGTACCACATCTCCTTCTGCTTCTGTGATGGTTTACTGTACTGTACCACATCTCCTTCTGCTTTGTGTGTTTACTGTACTGTACCACATCTCCTTCTGCTTTGTGTGTGTTTACTGTACTGTACCACATCTCCTTCGCTTTGTGTGTTTACTGTACGTACCACATCTCCTTCTGCTTTGTGTGTTTACTGTACTGTACCACATCTGCTTTGTGTGTTTTACTGTACTGTACCACATCTCCTTCTGCTTGTGTGTTTACTGTACTGTACCACCCATCTCTTTGTGTGTTTACTGTACTGTACCCATCTCCTTCTGCTTTGTGTGTTTACTGTACTGTACCACATCTCCTTCTGCTTTGTGTTTACTGTACGTACACATCTCCTGTGTGTTTACTGTATGTACCACATCTCCTTCTGTTTGTGTGTTACTGTACTGTACCACATCTCCTTCTCTTTGTGTGTTTACTGTACTGTACCACATCTCCTTTGTGTGTTTCGTACCGTACCACATCTCCTTCTGCTTTGTGTGTTTACCGTACTGTACCACATCTCCTTCTGCTTGTTTGTGTGTTTACTGTACTGTACCACATTCCTTCTGCTTTGTGTTTACTGTACTGTACCACATTCCCTTCTGCTTTGTGTGTTTACTGTACTGTACCACATCTCCTTCTGCTTTGTTGGTTTTAACTGTACTGTACCACATCTCTTCTGCTTTGTGTGTTTACTGTACTGTCCAATCTCTTTTTTTGTTTACTGTACTGTACCACATCTCCTTCTGCTTTGTGTGTTTTACTGTACTGTACCACATCTCCTTTCGTGTGTTTACTGTACTGTACCACATCTCTTCTGCCTTTGTGTGTTTACTGTACTGTACCACATCTCCTTCTGCTTTGTGTGTTTACTGTACTGTATCCACATCCTCCTTTGTGTGTTTACTGTACTGTACCACATCTCCTTCTGCTTTGTTGTTTACTGTACTGTACACATCTCCTTCTCCTTTGTGTGTTTACTGTACTGTACCACATCTCCTTCTGCTTTGTGTGTTTACTGTACTGTCCCACATCTCCTCTCTGCTTTGTGGTTTACTGTACTGTTACCACATCTCCTTCTCTTTGTATGTTTACTGTACTGTACCCATCTCCTTCTGCTTTGTGTGTTTCTGTACTGTACCACATCTTCCTTCTGCTTTGTGTGTTTACTGTAGTACACATCTCCTTCTGCTTTGTGTGTTTACTGTACTGTACACATCTCCTTTGTGTGTTTTACTGTACTGTACCACATCTCCTTTGTGTTTACTGTACTGTACCACATCTTCCTTCTCTTTTTCTAGTCAAATCAATGGCTAATGATATAGCAGTTGCTAGAATTTATTTCTTTCTTCCAATAATACAGTACATTCTCCAGTGCCAGTTCAATGTATTTGTCTCTCTCTATATCCAGCTATTATTGCTAATATATCTGTCTCGTTATCTAATCTAATCTGTCTGTATAGTTATATCTGTATATCTATCTGTCTGATATACCATATCTGTCTGTCTATCTATCTGTCTGTAATTCTATCTGTCTGTATATCTATCTTCTGTAATATCTATCTATCTGTACATCTATCTATCTGTACTATCTATCTATCTGTGACAATCTATCTATCTGTACGTCTATCTGCTCGTATGTCTGTCCGTTGTCGTCTGTCCGTTCTGTCCGTCTGTCGTCTGTCTGTCTGTCTGTCTGTCTGTCGTCGTCTGTCTGTCTGTTTCTGTCTGTCTTGCTGGATCTGTCTACCTCTCTAACTATGTATCTCATCTCTCAGGCAAACTGACACTCTCTCAGTGTGTTTGCGGTCTAACTGCAACCATGTCTTACCGTTGCTGTCTCGTCCGGTGTGGCTCGTGGTCTGATCAGTGCGCTGGCGTCCTGGTACTCTCCCTCTCCATCGCAGCGCTCCCTGTTCCCTGTCGTCAGGGAATGTGTGTATACGCTGGTAGCGGTGGAGTAGCTGTGTGTGTTGTTTGATCACCACGTTGTCCGAGGGGACAGACAGATGGACACGCAACTCGTCACTGGACAGATGCCCTGGGCTTTGAGGACAAGGAGAGGGTTAGCAAAACACACACCACGCAAAGCCCGCGCATGCATACACACACACACACACATGCTACTGGACAAACTATTTGAGCATGAAAGGCCAACACGCACATTAAGTATGAATGTAAGATACGTGAGACGATAGTGGTAGCCATTTTGAAAGTCATGCTGAAAGCCTTTCCTCTTCACCTTGCCCAGTATCTCTTCCAGTATTGCCTCCACAGAATGACAGCGATCACAGTAATAGCAGCAGGATGATGCCCACCAGGCAGCCAATCAGGATGGCTGTGTTACTGCTGTCGTCCTTGGCGACGGAAGGCCGCCCTCGGGGTCATGGCATGAAGTCGGCCCCTGAGAGAACAAACGTAATGAAGTGTATGTGTGAATGTGTGTGTGTGTGTGTTTGCGACAGTATATGTGGTACGTGAGAGAGTGAGTTTTCATCAGTAAATGTGTAAGTGTTAATGTGCTTTACAGTCTGTGTTTAGCACGGTCTACATAGTCAGAGAGGGAACTGCTGAGAACGCATCTGTCTGTCACACCCAAATACTTTCATCAAGCCCACTGACTGTCTGGTGTGTGTGTGTGTGTGTGTGTGTGTGTGTGTGTGTGTGTGTGTGTGTGTGTGTGTGTGTGTGTGTGTGTGTGGGTGTGTGTGTGGTGTGTGTGTGTGTGTGTGTGTGTGTGTGTGTGTGTGGTGTGTGTGTGTGGTGTGTGTGTGTGTGTTGTGTGTGTGTGTGTGTGTGTGTGTGTGTGCTCATGCCGGGGACGTCTGTGAAAGCCTCAGCGCTGGTCTTGGGACAGATGTTTTAGCTGTGTTTTATGTTCCACATGACCTTGCATGAGAGCAGCAGCTCTGATTATATAGGAATAGAATGGACACAGTTTATGAGTTCAGCTCAAACATGCAAAACAGTGTTGTAAGTCTCTCTCTCTATAGCCGTTAAGACAGCGACATAGCACTACACACTGCCTCCTCTTAAATTAAAAAAAAGGCCTGTAATTGTCGTGATTGTCCTTAGTTCCACAGTGGTTCCGTGGTTCCGACAACATGCAGTTAGGAAGATCACAGGAAGGAAGCTGTGGTTTGTTGTATGTGAATATGATGAGGTACCACAAAGCAACACATGCTGTGTTAGTGTTTACACTCTTTGGCCCAGAGTCAAAACATTAACTCCACCTCCCATAATCCTTCCCCTGCCCTTTATCCCTCTATCCCTCCCTATTTTCTTCCTTCTGAACCCCTCATGGTCTCAGGACAGCTCTAAGCTGTGTTAAACAACCAGTTATCAGGGGAAATGTCATTTCCTCTCTCTCTGTCTCTTTCTGTCTCTCTCTGTCTCTCTCTGTCTCTCTCTGTCTCTCTCGTTCTCTCTCTGTCTCTCTCTGTCTCTCTCTGTCTCTTTCTCTCTCTTTCTCTCACTGACAGTGTGCTGTTGCCCGTGCTGTCCATCATGGGGTTGGTGGTGGGGGGTTCTAGAGGAACGAGAGATGGAAGAAGTGATCATACAGAGGAGAAGACAGTTTCTGTCAAGGTACTGAAAGCATGAGAGCGTGATGATATGTAGCATATGAGATGTCCAACTCCACGTGGACTCTAAAGATGTATTTTCTGTAGACGACCATGTTGCCAGACAAAGCTGCAGTGCAGACGACCATGTTGTCAGACAAAGTCGCAGTGTAGATGACCATGTTGCCAGACAAAGCTGCAGTGTAGACGATCATGTTGCCAGACTAAGGCTGCAGTGTAGACGACCATGTTGCCAGACAAAGCTGCAGTGTAGACGACCATGTTGCCAGACAAAGCTGCAGTGTAGACGACCATGATTGCCAGACAAAGCTGCAGTGTAGACGACATGTTGCCAGACAAAGCTGCAGTGTACGATCAGATGTGCCAGACAAAAGCTGCAGGTGTAGACGACCATGTTGCCAGACAAAGCTGCAGTGTAGACGACCATGTTGCCAGACACACTGACAGTGTAGACGATCATGTGCCAGACAAAGCTGCAGTGTAGACGACCTGTTGCCAGACAAAGCTGCAGTGTAGACACCATGTTGCCAGAACAAGCTGCAGTGTAGAATGACCATGTTGCCAGACAAAGCTGCAGTGTAGACGACCATGTTGCAGACAAAGCTGACAGTGTAGACGACCATGTTGCCAGACAAAGCTGCAGTGTAGCGAACCATGTTGCCAGAGAAAGCTGCAGGGTAGACAACCATGTTGCCAGACAAAGCTGCAGTGTAGATGACCATGTTGCCAGACAAAGCTGCAGTGTAGACGACCATGTTGCCAGACAAAGTGCAGTGTAGACGACCATGTTGCCAGACAAAGCTGCAGTGTAGACGCCATGTTGCCAGACAAAGCTGCAGTGTAGACGACCATGTTGCCAGACAAAGCTGCAGTGTAGACGACCATGTTGCCAGACAAAGCTGCAGTGTAGAAGACCATGTTGCCAGACAAAGCTGCAGTGTAGACGACCATGTTGGCAGACAAAGCTGCCAGTGTAGACGACCATGTTGCCAGACAAAGCTGCAGTGTAGACGACCATGTTGCCAGACAAAGCTGCAGTGTAGACGACCATGTTGCCAAGCCAAAGCTGCAGTGTAGGACGACCATGTTGCCAGACAAAGCTGCAGTGTAGACGACCATGTTGCCAGACAAAGCTGCAGTGTAGACGACCATGTGTGCCAGACAAAAGCTGCAGCAGTAGACGGACCATGTTGCCAGACAAAGCTTGCAGCTGTAGCATCACTGCAGCTTTGTCTGGCAACATGGTCGTCTACAGAATAATACATCTTTAGAGTCCACGTGGAGTTGGACATCTCATATGCTACATATCATCACGCTCTCATGCTTTTCAGTACCTTGACAGAAACTGTCTTCTCCTCTGTATGATCACTTCTTCCATCTCTCGTTCCTCTAGAACCCCCCACCACCAACCCCATGATGGACAGCACGGGCAACAGCACACTGTCAGGTGAGAGAAAGAGAGAGAAAGAGACAGAGAGAGACAGAGAGAGACAGAGAGAGACAGAGAGAGACAGAGAGAGACAGAGAGAGACAGAGAGAGACAGAGAGAGACAGAGAGAGAGGAAATGACATTTCCCCTGATAACTGGTCTGTTTAACACAGCTTAGAGCTGTCCTGAGACCATGAGGGGTTCAGAAGGAAAGAAAATAGGGAGGGATAGAGGGATAAAGGGCAGGAGGGAAGGATTATGGGAGGTGGAGTTAATGTTTTGACTCTGGGCCAAAGAGTGTAACACACTAACACAGCATGTTGCTTTGTGGTACCTCATCATATTCACATACAACAACACCACAGCTTCCTTCCTGTGATCTTCCTAACTGCATGTTGTCGGAACCAACGGAACCACTGTGGAACTAAGGAACATCAGACAATTACAGGCCTTTTTTTTAATTTAAGAGGGAGGCAGTGTGTAGTGCTATGTCTGTCTTAACGGCTATAGAGAGAGAGACTTTACAACACTGTTTTGCATGTTTGAGCTGAACTCATAAACTGTGTGCATTCTATTTCCTATATAATCAGAGCTGCTGCTCTCATGCAAGGTCATCTGGAACATAAAACACAGCTAAAACATTCTGTCCCCAAGATCCAGCGCTGAGCTTCACAGACGTCCCCGGCATGAGCACACCCCACACACCACACACACACACAACCACACACACACACCAACACACACACACACACACACACACACACCACACACACCCACAACACACACACACACACACACACACACACACACACACACACACACAACACACACACACACACACAACACACACACACACACACACACACACACACACACACACACACCAGACAGTCAGTGGCTTGATGAAAGTATTTGGGTGTGACGACAGATGCGTTCTCAGCAGTTCCCTCTCTGACTATGTAGACCGTGCTAATACACAGACTGTAAGCACATTAACACTTACACATTTACTGATGAAAAACTCACTCTCTCACGTACCACAATACTGTCGCAAACACACACACACACACATTCACACATACACTTCATTACGTTTATGTTCTTCTCAGGGGCCGACTTCGATGCCATGACCCGAGGGCGGGCCTTCCTGTCGCCAAGGACGACAGCAGTAACACAGCCATCCTGATTGGCTGCCTGGTGGGCATCATCCTGCTGCTATTACTGTGATCGCTGTCATTCTGTGGAGGCAATACTGGAAGAAGATACTGGGCAAGGTGAAGGAGGAAAGGCTTTCAGCATGACTTTCAAAATGGCTACCACTATCTGTCTCACGTATCTTTACATTCATACTTAATGTGCGTGTTGGCCTTTCATGCTCAAATTAGTTTGTCCAGTAGCATGTGTGTGTGTGTTGTGTATGCATGCGCGGGCTTGCGTGGTGTGTGTTTTGCTAACCCTCTCCTTGTCCTCTAAAGGCCCAGGGCAGTCTGTCCAGTGACGAGTTGCGTGTCCATCTGTCTGTCCCCTCGGACAACGTGGTGATCAACAACACACACAGCTACTCCAGCCGCTACCAGCGTATACACACATTCCCTGACGACAGGGACAGGGAGCGCTGCGATGGAGAGGGAGAGTACCAGGAGCCCAGCGCACTGATCAGACCACGAGACCACACCGGACGAGACAGCAACGGTAAGACATGGTTGCAGTTAGACCGCAAACACACTGAGAGAGTGTCAGTTTGACTGAGAGATCGAGATACATAGTTAGAGAGGTAGACATAGACAGGCAGACAGACAGACAGACAGACAGACAGACAGACAGACAGACAGACAGACAGACAGACAGACGGACAGACGGACAGACGGACAGACGGACAGACATACGGACAGATAGACGTACAGATAGATAGATGTACAGATAGATAGATGTACAGATAGATAGATGTACAGATAGATAGATATACAGATAGATAGATATACAGACAGATAGATATACAGACAGATAGATATACAGACAGATAGGTATACAGACAGATAGATATACAGATATATACATATACAGACAGATAGATATACAGACAGATATATATACAGACAGATATATATACAGATAGATAGCTGGATATAGAGAGAGACAAATACATTGAACTGGCACTGGAGAATGTACTGTATTATTGGAAGAAAGAAAATAAATTCTAGCAACTGCTATATCAATTAGCCAGTTGATTTGACTAGAAAAAGAGAAGGAGATGTGGTACAGTACAGTAAACACACAAA
>NW_019942801.1:120774-348116 GCF_002910315.2 Salvelinus sp. IW2-2015 | reverse complement strand
TAACGGTTCCCCACTTTAATCAGTTTTCCAGGGCATTCCACTCCCAAGAAAATTGGCTCATTGTTGCAAATGTTAGATACTGCCAGTGCCAACTGAAAGTATGAAATTATTATGGTTTGCTGGTTGCATTTTAAGTAAGAAATGATGCATTATGTAAGACAATATTGTGGACTAATAAATAGTCCTGCTGTAAGTTATTACAAAGGTATGTGTATACATTTTTGGCCTTGATTTAGGCTATCCTAGCACCTAGCCACTTGGAGCATATGGCAATTTCCTCAGCCTATATTCTAGATCCTTCTATGTCCTAATTTTGCGTCTAACCAATCAATATAGAGGCCAAGTTGCCCGGAAACAACCAATAGAGGTATGGCTGGTTACTGCTGTAGGCTACAGACCATAATGTACACAAAGCAACATCTGTTTCTCTGGTTAGGCCTAAATGTAGGCCTATTTCTAATTATTATGCAAATCTATATGTACGGATCTGCAGTGTGTTTTCATAGGCGCACTGGGTTTGGGATTTATCCTGTCAGACTATTGAGTTGGCGAGATGAAAGCAGAACCTGTTGGTATTACTGATGTTATTACTTGGTATTGTTCAGGCCCCCTCAGGCGGTTAATGTCTGGCTTCTCTGAAGACTTCAGCTCATGATGAATAATCTGTTCCAGTCAGACACTTGAAATCGGTCTGAGCAATCACAGCTTTATTCATGCATCTAAATGATCTGCTGTTGTGTTTTTTTGTAGAAGCAGTTGTTGTTGCTCATGTTTTTGGGTTGCAGGTATTTTACAACTTGGTTTGGCATATACTTGATCTGTCGCTTATGTGGACACATACACTAGTCTCTTTCCTGGAATCCTGACTGGAGGAAGAGCTGAAGGGTGACATTTGGCTGACTAAAACAACACCGTTGCTGGCTGTTTTGATAGTGCAAGCCTAGTCTGCCAAGGCCAAGTACATTCAGACACACACAACCTCCTATTTCATGCCCTCAAGCCAACATCCCCTCCCTCCACCTCAATCCATCTCAAACCAAGGGGCAGTGCCTCCCTCTGAACTCAACCTTGCTTGGAACACACCTGAAACAATACCTTTGTTCACTCTCCTCCCAGAATGCTCCATTCCTGAATGTTTTTTTCCCTTTTTCCCCCCGCCCCCTCACATAAGAGAAACATGGACCAGCCAGCCACGTGGGAGAAGCAGGAAAAATAAATCAACCCCATTCAACAATGTACATGGCCTGAAGAGAAACCAGAGGAGAAAATGACTTAAATCCCCAAATAAACTTTGATTAAAAAGGGAGGGGGGCGGAATATGGGCTAAGGGCAATGGGCTAATTTACCAGACTCCTGCCTAAACTTGTCATGGCTCCTCAGTAGGATGTTAAAGGCCAAAGTGTTTCACCCTTCCAGGCCTAACTTCAGACAAGCGAGTTGCCCAGATCCTAGAGGTCAGGACAGGGTCAAGAGGAAGCCTGACCACTGGTAGGCTCAGCAGGGAGTAGCTCGACTGACACACGGGCCCCCATTCGCTCCTGTGCTGAAGCCACCAAACCAGTCTGGAAGTGGATCCATATGCATCATATATCATCGGGTGAATTGTGGAACACAGAAACACACCATAGGTTTGCTGGTTCCTCAGAGTTTTACTTCTCTCTATGCCAGTTAGCCTATTCAGACACTGGCTTTTATTTTTGTGTTTTTTTAAAACCCTACGGTCAACTAATTGCCCCAGCTTGGTAGTACCTCAGACAACTGGTTGAAATCTCAATGTTTGAGATTAGAGGAACAGAGGAAACTCTGAATTCTTTTCAGACCCAATTGTGGTTTTCTGTTGTGTATTTCTGTAGCTTTTTTCCCTTCTCGTGGAGAAACCTGAACGATTAAGAGACTTCAAAGGCAGAAACCACTGGCACAGTGTTTACAAAACCAGGTGCGCTGCACTGTGTATGAGGAGAGGAGTGAGTATACCCACGGGTTGAACCCGACCTATAGTCTAAAGTTCAGTGTGATGTGGCCTGTGCTCCCTGATGGCCTAATGGCCCAATTAAAACTGCACAAAACTACATGCTTCCCTTCCTCCCTGGGTCGTTCCATATGATTTCAATCACTTTTTGACTACACCCCTTTTGGTTTGAACAAAAATTTATCTAGGCCTAGGTATTTGCCCATGGTAGAAGTAGGGTTGGGCGACATGGCCAAAATATCATATGGTATAAAAATAATTGTTGGGTATTTGACAGTATTGTATGTTTTTGAGTAATACTAGTTCTAAATATGCTTTGTGAGTATTGTGTGGCCCAAGGGTAGCAACACATACATTTTAAGTGATTTTAATGGGTCTTTCTCCATTCTGCTTTGTACTGTTCAATTAAACCCCCCCCCAAATTCTGTATTTCCTGCGCTCATTTGAGATTATTTCCACACTGCCACGTTGGGCTGCATGATATGGGCAAAACATGTAGGCCTTATTGTTAACCCAATGTTACAATTGCGATTTGACTTGCGATTTAGTGCAAACTACTTGGGTGAACTGTTGGCATTATGGCAATTCTAATTCTATAGTTAGAATATAATAGTGGGCACTTTGAATACAGTGCATTGACATGACACGAATGAAAATGCCAGGGCGGAGTTATTGCAACAGGGTAGGAACCAAAGTGTTGATAAGTGTTTCTTAAGGGACCCTATAATCTTTGGCTACATTGAATGTTTTCTCTTAGCTACTTCATGTAGCTAACGTATTCTTGCTTTGCGTATTCTTCTTTGATTTAGAAGATACTGTTGCACAAACAACATACTGATTTTAAGTCTACACCATCACTGGTATTATCAGGCTAAATAGCTAATTATGTTTGTGCTGACTCAGTACATTTATTAGCTAGCTAGCGATTAGCATTAAGCAGCTAACAAGATTTAGGCCCTACTTGCTAAGAAAAGACAAACTAGCTGTTTGCAGATGTAAGAAACACAAACTAATAGTGTAATTATAAAACACTAGTGGATTTATATTAATTGCCTGAATGCATCTTTATAGCCTAGGCATTAACAAAATATTCATACAAATGTGATTAGTCCTCTCATAGACCAGGCCTTGTAGAAAGAGGGTCAATCAAGTTAGGTCTGCCACATGAATGTAGCATTGGGAAAAAATACATAAATCCAGTATAACCTTTAATCATCATCAAAAAAAAGAGTTGTTTATAACATGCACAATTAGAAGCATCAATCAAAATAGAGCAAGCTTGACTAAATTCGAGCCCAGTTACTTTGCTCACCGCATCCTCCTTCGATTGTCTCGTCTGGCTTCCACAAAAAGCCCCGCCTGCTGATCTGCACGAAGTGTGCGAGTGCCACTGGCTATGTACTTTGCTGGACATGCTAGCTGTTCTCGGCGGCGCATCATCACTTCAAACGCATTCCGTTTGAAGTGATGAAAAACCATCGAATTTGCCTGGATGGCCACCGATTTTTCAACACTTATATTGGTCAGCCTGTTGTATCCTTTGGTGTGTGTGTTCCCAAACAAGGACCAGTTGTGCTCTGAGGCGGCTGATGTTGGTGGGATTTGGAGGATGATGGAGGCAACAGGGGAAAGAGCCTCAGATCTACAAAGTCCCTTCCACCAGGTGGCTAATGCAACATGGCAGTTGTACCAACATATCTCATCTTCATCCCAAAGCCCTTGCTTAGAAGTGTACTTCGCCAGACTGCCAAGAACCTTGCCCTCTTCCAGGCCAAGGTGGCGAGACACGGTAGTGATGACACCATAGGCCTTGTTGATCTCTGTACCAGACAGGATGCTCTTGCCAGCATACATGGGGTCCAACATGTACGCTGTGGTGTGTATGGGCTTCAGGCAGAAGTCTTCACGCTTTTTGATATATTTCAGAACTGCAGTTTCCTCTGCTTGGAGCAACAGTGAAGTGGGCAGGGCAGTACAAATTTGTTCTCTTACATCTGCAAGCAGAGTCTGAACATCAGACAGGATGGCATTGTCTCCCTCAATCCGTGCAATGGCTACTGCTATAGGTTTCAGGTTGCTTACCAGTCTCCCAAAATACATAATCCAGGAGGATCCTCTTGATGGGGCTGTCCATATCGGCAGACTGATATGGCCATTTCTTGGAGAGAATCCTTCCCCTCCAGGAGACGGTCTAACGTGATGACAACACCACCCCAACGGGTGTTGCCGGGCAGCTTCAATGTGGTGCTCTTATTTATCTCGCTTTGCTTGGTGAGGTAGATTGCTGCTATAACTTGATGCCCATTCACATACTTAACTATTTCCTTGGCTCTCTTGTAGAGTGTATCCATTGTTTTCAGTGCCATGATGTCCTTGAGGAGCAAAATCAATGCATGAGCAGCACAGCCAATGGGTGTGATGTGAAGGTAGGACTCCTGCACTTTAGACCAAGCAGCCTTCATGTTTGCAGCATTGTCTGTCACCAGTGCAAATACCTTCTGCGGTTCAAGGCCATCGATGACTGCCTTCAGCTCATCTGCGATGTAGACTGGTGTGTCTGTTGTCCCTTGTGTCTGTGCTCTTGTAGAATACTGCTTGGGGTGGAGATGATGTAGTTAATTGTTCCTTGCCCAAGACCATTTGACCACCCATCAGAGATGATTGCAATAGTCTGCTTTCTCTATGATTTGCTTGACCTTCACTTGAACTCTGTTGAACTCTGCATCCAGCAAATTAGTAGATAAAGCATGTCTGGTTGGAGGGGTGTATGCTGGGCGAAGAACATTCAGAAATCTCTTCCAATTCACATTGCCTGTGAGCATCAGAGGTGAACCAGTTCCATACACAGCTCGAGCAAGACATTCATCAGCATTTCTCTGACTACATTCCTCCATTGAGTCAAAAAAACTATTGATTCCAGAAGGACCATGAGCTGTTGCTATCGATAAGGTGTCTGATTCATAATTTTCACCTCGAATAGAAGTAGAGGGACTTTTTGTCAGAGGTTGCTTGTTGTGAGCGCTGAGGGAACTTCATGCACTTTGCCAGATGATGCTGCATCTTTGTTGCAGTATTTGCAAATGTACACAGCTTTTCCTTCTACATTAGCAGCAGTGAAATGTCTCCACACATCAGATAGTGCCCGTGGCATTTTCCTGTAAAGATTTTTTTTTAAATGAGTCAACAAATACAATTCCATGTACAGATAAATAGTTAAGCAGTTAGATTAAACAACTCCTTTGTAAGATCGATGTTTTAAAATGAAGCATAATTCTCCTGTTTCCAGTATGGAAACAGGGGAATTAACACTCCTCAGTTAGCAGGCTCAAGCAAGCTAAAACCCACATGGTAGCAAAAACTAACTAGCAGAAATTAACAAGTTAGAAATGATTTAAATACACTTTGCTGTAGGCTACTATTTACTAGTTAACAAAAAATCATGTATGTCAAATAAAGTATTTTCGCCTCACCCAGTATTGTAATCAAAACTTACCAGAAAGCATGTAGTCCTTGGCTCAGACAGTGTAGTAGTGTGGGCTCGATAGCATCTCATTAGTGTGCAAGATCTTGAGAATCAGCTGTACATGTGATGGGAAAATGCACTGTGCATGCAGAGGGTTGCAATTCCATTTGAATTGGGGATAGTTTAACCAAAATATGTCACAAGACCTAGAATTGCCTTGTGTATCCCACAAAAAAAGGTTCACTGTTATAAGCTAACTTTTTTTGATGAATTTAAGCAAAATTCCCGGGCTTAACTTCCCATGGAAAATTTCCGACTCTTTGCAACCCTAGTGCCTGATCCTTATTGTGGCAAGCTTCACAACACATAACCCGGTCCGGTCGAGCCTCACTAGCCAGATGAAGCTAGCTGGCTGCTTATAACGTTAGCTTTGGGCAACCGGGTTAAGTAGCTGGCTAGCTATTTATTTTCATGAACTGAAGTTCAATTTCAATAGGCGAACAAGTGGCAACCTAGCTAATACTTACTCACACGGATTCCTAAATCATTGTCTAGAATAATGAAAATGACTGCAGTTTCTACTGGTCATTGTTTTCAGGCTGGTTGTATTGGTGCTGGCTAGGTACCAAGCTAAAGCTAGCTACCCCAGAAGTTGTGGTCGAACAAATTATGCTTAATTACCATTGCGATATTGTAAACACATCATTCGTGGCTGCTGTTTGCTTGTTTGCAGACTTTTTTTGTACAGCTTTGACAGTGCTACTGCATTTTTTTTGACACGCAACAACCCAAGCGGCATTCCATAGTATGTATGAAGCTAATAGCAGTCACGCTATTACTGTGTAACTCCGGCAGGGCAGCATCTGAAAAATAGCACACTTGGTAATGTGTACCGGTGCTCAACCAGTTGGCGAAAGCCAACATCACCTATGACAGAGAACAGTTGATTGTCAAGGGCAATGAATTCCATTATCTTGGCTTTAATGGATTTCGCCTTTGAGTTGTCTCACTGAAATGTTCTTACTCTTTCAAATGACTGCTCAACTTGTTGACTGCTAAATCCACATAGCAGACATTGTTGGCTAGGTTAGGAATGCTGTGTAGCACTTGTAGCGCAACATTTTTATGTGGCGTCATTACATCATGTACCTACGTTATGTAGGTATGCACGTCAGCTTTGACATCGGTTTTGCACATGGGCATTAATCTAGACATCGGCCGATACTGATGTTGGCATTATTAGCTAATATCGGCCGATTCCGATATGTTCACCGATATTTCATGCATCCCTATAAATTACGTTGTTGTTTTGTCTATTAATCGCTTCTGATAGATCTGAAAATGATGCAATACCATGAATTTAACCGGGTGTTTGTTTATAATGAGGGATGTCCCACGTTTAACCTGGACACATAAATAGTAGGAATTTGCGCTGGCTTCAGCCATGACTGGACATCGCGTGCAGGTGCGAGTGTGTGTGTTTCATTGTCCAATCCGAGGCTTGAACTTGATCTGAGCGCGTGATCTGAGGCTGTTTGGTCTCTTGGGCATCAACTTGGGAAAGCCTCAAGGGAGAGCGAACAGTGCATTATAAACAAATAGCTGCGTATATTGGCCAAAAAACGACATCAGATTTATATAAAAAAAATCCCCTGTGTGTGGAGAAAAGTGAGGCGGGGCATCCGTTAAATAGTAATTCAACTTTGTCCGGCCTAATGATTTAATACAACGAAATGTTGTCTAAATGCTGAGCGCTTTATGTCCCTACCAGCCTATTGTCACACTCTCAAATGCTTCACAATGTATTTCTTTGTAGGCTATAGCCTTGAAATAATTGAAATAATATAACCTAAATACTTCCTTTTCGTTCTTCCTTAGGCTACTTGTCTGGTTCCTGAACTATTTAGTGTTTTATGCTGTTTAATCTGACATGTAGCCTATTTGAAATGATGTTCGCTTCTTACATTCACCATTTCATGTTTATTCAAATACTTTTCATTCAAATCCATATGGCTTGGTTTCAATACTTCAACAAATTGGTAGGTCCAGGTAGTCACAAAAATAGATGGATGTTGGTTAAATTGTGATTTTAATGAATGGCGCGAATTTGGAGTGGGAGTTTACTTTCTTTCTTGACCGCGGAGCAGTTTTTAGCGTTGCGCATCGCTCCATGAGCTTCCAACAGCTGAACACACACACCACACACACACACACACACCGGCCTATGCATGGGCACACACACAGTCATTATCAGTGTAGCCTGGGAACTTTGATCCGGACACATTAACTGCTGCATGCAGGAGAAATCCTTATCGCATTCAAGGGCTGGGTTTAATGTGAGTTGGTGGATGGTTCCCACGGATGTCAGAGATAAAGGTTATGACCTTCAGCTGCAATCCGAGTAGCTGCAGTCTGATGGATTTACCTGGTACTGGACCAGGTGAGGGAGAATCATTGATGTTTCTCAGTCAATAGGTAGGATATTGTTTTGTTGTAAAAATAACATGTGTATATATACAGTTGAAGTTGGAAGTTTACATACACTTAGGTTGGAGTCATTAAAACTAGTTTTTCAACCACTCGACACATTTCTTGTTAACAAACTTATAGTTTTGGCAAGTCGGTTAGGACATCTACTTTGTGCATGACACAAGTCATTTTTCAAACAGTTGTTTACAGACAGATTATTTCACTTACAATTCACTGTATCACAATTCCAGTGGGTCAGAAGTTTACATACACTAAGTTGACTGTTCCTTTAAACAGCTTGGAAAATTCCAGAAAATGATGTCATGGCTTTAGAAGGCTAATTGACATCATTTGAGGCAATTGGAGGTGTACCTGTGGATGTATTTCAAGGCCTACCTTCAAACTCAGTGCCTCTTTGCTTGACATCATGGGAAAATCAAAAGAAATCAGCCAAGACAATAGTACGCAACTATAAACACCATGGGACCATGCAGCCGTCATACCGCTCAGGAAGGAGACGCGTTCTGTCTCCTAGAGATGAATGTACTTTGGTGCGAAAAGTGCAAATCAATCCCAGAACAACAGCAAAGGTCCCTGTGAAGATGCTGGAGGAAACAAGTACAAAAGTATCTATATCCACAGTAAAATGAGTCCTATATTGTCATAAACTGAAAGGCCTCTCAGCAAGGATGAAGCCACTGCTCCAAAACCGCCATAAAAAAGCCAGACTACGGTTTGCAACTGCACATGAGGACAAAGATCGTACTTTTTGGAGAAATGTCCTCTGGTCTGATATGGCCAAACAGTTCTATTTTTGTTTTAATGACCATCGTTATGTTTGGAGGAAAAAGGTGGTGTCTTGCAAGCCGAAGAACACCATCCCAACCGTGAAGCACGGGGGTGGCAGCATCATGTTGTGGGGGTGTATTGCTGCAGGAGGGACTGGTGCACTTCACAAAATAGATGGCATCATGAGGCAGGAAAATGATGTGGATATATTGAAGCAACATCTCAAGACATCAGACAGGAAGTTAAAGCTTGGTCGCAAATGGGTCTTCCAAATGGACAATGACCCCAAGCATACTTTAAAAGTTGTGGCAAAATGGCTTAAGGACAACAAAGTCAAGGTATTGGAGTGGCCATCACAAAGCCCTGACCTCAATCCTATGGAACATTTGTGGGGAAAAGTGTGTGCGAGCAAGGCGGCCTACAAACCTGACTCAGTTACACCAGCTCTGTCAGGAGAACTAGGCCAAAATTCACCCAACTTATTGTGGGAAGCTTGTGGTAGGCTACCTGAAACGTTTGACCCAAGTTAAACAATGTTAAGGCAGTGCTACCAAATACTAATTGAGTGTATGTACACTTCTGACCCACAGGGAATGTGATGAAAGAAATAAAAGCTCAAATAAATAATTCTCTCTACTATTATTCTGACATTTCACATTCTTAAAATAAAGTTTGGATCCAAACTAACCCAAAACAAGGATTTTTTACTAGGATTAAATGTCAGGAATTGTGAAAAACTGAGTTTAATTCTATTTGGCTGATTTAAACTTCCGAATTTTCTTACTGATAGACCCTATTTCAAATCAAATTTTTACAAGTCACATACACGTGATTAGCAGATGTTATTGCGGGTGTAGCCAAATGCTTGTGCTTTCTAGCTCCGACAGTGCGGTAATATCTAACAATTATTATCTAAGAAATTACACAACATATACACACAAATGTAAGTAGGAATGAATTAAGACTATACATATGGACGAGCGATGTCAGAGCGGAACTAACTAAGATATAGTATTGAAAACAGTATATACACATGAGATGAGTAATGCCAGATATATAAACATTATGTGACTAAGATACCGTAGAATACTATGGAATAGAGTATACACATATGAGATGAGTAGTGCAAGATATGTAAACATTATTCAAGTGACTAGTGTTCCATTCCTTAAAGTGGCCAGTGATTCCTAGTCTGTGCCTATAAGCTGCAGCCTCTAATGTGCTAGTGATGGCTGTTTAACAGTCTGATGGCCTTGAGATAGAAGCTGTTTTTCAGTCTCTCGGCCCCAGCTTTGATGCACCTGTACTGACCTCGCCTTCTGGATGATGGCGGGGTGAACAGGCAGTGGCTCGGGTGGTTGATGTCCTTGATTATCTTTTTGGCCTTCCTGTGACATACTTAGCATGTTTTTGACCAACATTAGCTCTAGGTCTTTATGCTTAACCATCATAAATGCTAACTACAGTATATTGTGTTATGACAAAGTGACTAGCCTGTTTTCCTAATGTTAACCTTTATAGCACAGGCTACATTCTTCCCTCTGTACTGGAGGTTGATCCATTTCAGGTTTTACTGGTGCTACCTCTGCGAAGGCGGCCTCCACCGAAGAATAGCCTAATTTAATTACATCTATGCATAATAGGGTGATGGGTGTAGAATACGCATCATGACTAGGTGAGAGGGGCCTCATCGGAATAAGGTGATTGTGTGAAATTCGCGCCATCGCGGGGCATGTCCTAAACGTAGCCTGCGGTTGGTTGGACAGGGTATCGCTGGCTGGGTGGAGCTTCTTATACGCCTGCAACTGGTTAGACTGGGAGGGTTGGTCTTAAAGGGCTCTGTAACAGGAGTCCTGTTTCCAGCGCTCGGCTCCGCACACCGCCATGCCTGGCGAGCATTATGGCTCAGGGTCGTCCATAAGAAGGTGGATTTGTTTGTATCACCGTGTGTGTGTGTTGAGAGCCGCTCTTGCTTGCCTGGTTGTATAGGTGGAATAAATGTGTCAAATTCAATGGTGAGGAGTAGGGATGCACCTATATGACATTTTTGGCCGATATCCAATATTTTCCTTGCCAAAAAACACGATACCGATAACTGATATTTTACATTTGAGTGGCCTTTTTAATCATTCTAGTACAATTAAATAGTTGAAACACACACACTGACCAAAAGGTTTTTGTTTCACTTGCTGTGCTGTTTCGTTGTTCAGTCGTTTAATTTTCACCCATGATTTCATCATACATGTCAAGCAGTGAAGTTTCATCTCTGTCTGTCCGTTGCCTCTTCTGTCGTGGGTCCTCTTCCTCTGCGCCAACTGTCCCTGTATCCAATTCCATCTTGTCCATCTGTGTCTAACATTTCACGTAAACCCTGTTTCTCGTCTGCGTCGAAGTAGCGGTCCTTATACCTAGCATCAAGCATGGTGGCGTCACAGTAAAGAGGCTCAGAGAGAATACCACCGACTCGCTTGTTCACAGCCTCTAAGTAGAGTACTTTTGTAAGTTTTAACCCGACGGTCTGTGTCGGCAGTTTTGTTGAGCAGGCATTTCAATGCCATGACCGAGGGTATGATGTGTGCTGCAGATGCAGTTGGTGAGCTTATTTCTCGAGTCAGTCGTTCGAATGGAGCTAGGAGTGTGTTCATGTTTCAAACATGTTCTCAAATGCCATTGACATGGCAGCAGCAGTATGAGAACCAGCGCATTCTAGGGCATGCAATACGGCTTTCCTCAGTACAAAATCCTCGTCAACCCACTGTGCTGTCAGACTCCGCATGCTCATGGGGCTGACATGGCTGGCCCAAATGTCAGTTGTGAAGCTAATAGCAGTGACGCCCATAGCAAGTAACTCATGGATGTGCGTTTCAACAATACTGTGTAACTCCGGTAGGGCAACATCTGAAAAATAGCGCCCTACTTGGTTGTGTGTACCGGGAATCATGGTGCTGGACCAGTTGGCGAAAGCCAACATCATCCACGACAGAGATCGGTTGATTGTCATAGGCAATGAATTCCATTTTCTTGCAGTTAATGGATTTCGCCTTTGAGTTGTCTCACTGAAATGTTCTTACTCTTTCAAGTAGTTGTTGGATGTGTGCGCTTATTTGTTTTCAGCTTTTCTAAGTAGACATCTGGGGGTCATGCACTTTGAAATGGGTGGTATTGATGAGTGGTAGGTTTGTGGTATTGAAATATTTCATACATTACACGCCTACAGAAATGTATAATTATGTAATATCCTCCTTTGCATATTATTCTACACACTGGCTATTATTTTAATGATCTCCGCCCCCAAACAAGACCAAATTTGGTTGGACTGGACCAAATCTGAACCAATCATAGACGTCTATGTTTCACAAGTTTGGATATCAAAGTACAGTAGAGTTTAGTGCAGTGGCGCATAGTACAATACAGTAAATTATAGTATACTCAACTCAATAGTATACTGTACCATACAGGACTGTACTGAACTATACTCAACTTAAAAAAACGAACTATTTATCTTTACTGTACGGTGCTCTTCACACTTGTAAAACAAACGTCTATGGTTGGTTTAGATTTGAACCAATCATGGATGTCTATGTATGGGCCAAATCAAAGCCGGACTGGAACAAAAATAAACATCTGTGGATGTGGAAATTAATGCCGGTCCAGATCGTATCAAAAACGTATTCTCTGGATGTTGAAATCAGGGCCGACTGACCAAATTTCATTTACTTTTCCACTTCCATTGACGTCCGGTGTTGGTTGGTGCTCAGATGTGAGTTACAATAAATGGAAAGAGAGGGGGCTTGTGTATGTGTGTGAGAGAGACACCAAGGAGGGCCTACAGCATCACCTAGATCTTCTGTCAGACCTGGGCCCTGACAGTAAATCTCAGTAAGACAAAAAATAATGGTGTTCCAAAAAAAGGTCCGGTTGCCAGGACCACAAATACAAATTCCGTCTAGGCACCGTTGACCTTGAGCACACAAACTACACCTACCTAGGCCTAAACATCAGCACCACCGGTAACTTCCACAAAGCTGTAAACGATCTGAGACAAGGTAAGAAGGGCCATCTACGCCATCAAAAGGAACATAAATTCGACATCCCAATTAGGATCTGTCTAAAAATACTTGAATCAGTTATGGAACCCATTGCCCTTTATGGTTGAGATCTTATAACCAAGAATTCACAAAATGGGACAAACACCTAATTGAGACTGAAAAAACATCCCCCTGTGTACAACGTAAATCGCCAAATAATGCATGTAGAGCAGAAGTAGGCCGATACCCAATAATGATCAAAACCAGAAAAGCGCCGTTTAAATTCTACAACAACTTAAAAGGAAGCGATTCCCAAYCCTTCCATAACAAAGCCATCACATATAGAGATTAACCTAGAGAAGAATCCCCTAAGCAAGTGGGTCATGGACAGCAACAGAAACACAATTAGACCCAACCAAATCATGAGAGAACAAAAAGTTAATTACTTGACACATTACTCTGGTTTTTGTTAAATTCTTTCCAAACTGGAATAATATTTGGCCCTGAAAGAGAGTACACAGTGGCAGAATACCTGACCACTGTGACTGACCCAAAATTTAAGGAAAGAGAGACATATATTTCCCTCGATTGCACAGACCCACAAAGAATTCGAAAACAAATCAAATGTTGATAAACTCCCATATCTATTGGGTGAAATACCGCAGTGTGCCATCACAGCAGCAAGATTTTGTCAACTGTTGCTACAAGGAAAGGGCAACCAGTGAAGATCAAACACCATTGTAAATACAACCTATATTTGTGTTTATTTATTTTCCCTTTTGTACATGAACTATTTGCCCGTTATAACACTATACGTCGCCATATGACATTTTGAAATGTCTATTCCTTTGTAACTTGAGTTTACTGTTAATTCTTGATTGTTTAGTTCACTTTTGATTGTATTTGAGAGAGTGAGAGGGAGCGAGCCAGCTTTGACCACCAGCCAACAAGGAAAATGGTTGAGTTTAACGTAATAATATGCCAATGGAAGGGAAGACTGGTTTGTGACTACTGATTTCCCATTGTAGCCAATTCAATTGCAGTAATTCCTTTACTGATTTTAAGGAAATTCTGTCACCAATTTGGTTAATTTAAAGTTTTAATCACTTAATAATTAAGAAACCAAATGAATATGGTTTCTACCTTGTTACTTCTGTGAACTTTCATTTTCCTCCCTCATGAGCGAGAGAAATTAGAAAATATCTTAAAGATATATGGGCTTTTGGTAACAGAATTAAGGCACGGGCCAATGTTTCTTAAACAAAATATGTGTTGATATTAGTTGGCAGTGTCTTCACTTCTGCATTATTGTGTTTTGATATATTTCAAATGCCTTTTAAGACTTTTCCATCTGTTTGACCAGAAATCAAAGCCTTTGATTATTCCTAATTTTGAGGATGGAAAATGGTTAAAGTTATGTATGCCTTCATTTCTCAAAAAATGTAGACTCCTAGCTTTCATTTGGCACCAGATTTGACATGGAACTTCACATGTTGGTGCTCATGGGGCCTTTTTACATGGAAATGACCAGAGGTTAAAAACATGCTATGCTGTATGCAAAGGAAGTAGCCTAAGTCACGAGTAAATGTGTGCTAAGAATGTCTCATGGTTTCTCTCTCTCCTGGTCTATGACATCACCTTGTGAATAAACATTCTAGAGGTGTCTGGAATCAGTGGTGTATGACTGCTCTGTTCCTCCTCCCTAACTGGAACCCTATGTCCGTAGTATAGGCCATAGTGCATTACTTTTGACCCTGGCTGCATCAGACATTCTCCAGAATGTAGTCTACTTGTAATCTCTGTAGTCTACTTGGTGCCTTGTGTAGAGTGAGGTATTGCTGAGTCATTGCCATAGTCTGATCTCACTTTCTGACACAACAGCCCAAGGGAGGTAACCTTACATTCCAAACCCTCACTGGATCTTTACTCTCCTGGGTTATTATAGTGACGCTGAGCGAAGTTGTTTCAGCGTACTTGTGCGCGTGCGTGCGAGCACATGCGTGTGTGTCAAGGTTGGTCAACATACAATTATTTTCCCCCTTTGAATGGGGAAGACGGTGTTCTCTTTCCATCATGATTACATCCAAACTGTAACATCGTTTGGAGAGTGTAGGACGGGACTTCCCCAGACAGCCTAACTCCCTAATTTCTGTCCCTCCCTGCTGCCTCTCAAAGGCTTAAGTTGATAAAAGGCTTTTCTATGTAGAGACACTTGGGAAAGCACCCATTAAGAAACCCTGGGCTGCAGTAGCTGATACAAGAGGTAACTGGCACCTAGGGTAGACTACGTACCAAGCTGTTCTTGTCACACACACAATTTTAGGCTAAGATGAATCTTGTTTGTCCTATGTAACTCGGGCCATATTTGCATCTTCATTTTACTAAGTACATTCAATTTATATAGACCTACTTGAATCATACTGTCATTCACCCCCCCCCCTTCCCCCGTCCGTTTACTAGGGAATTGTGAACACATACATCGAGAAGGGAGGGGTTGTACCGTAGCCTACTTGTTTTCTACTGTAGTGGATTATTTGATTGAGGTTTGGTGAACTGAGATTGAACCTGGCTGCTGTATTAGTAATGTGCTACTAGCAGGCGGCTGGATTAGCTCCTCCCTACACATAGCTTCTCCTTTAGGCAGGCCCAAATGGTACCCTACTCCCAATACAGTGCACTGCTTTTGACCAGGGCCCATTAGGAAATAGGGTGCCAGTCGGTGCATATCCTTTGAGTTTCACTGTAAATGTCTCTGAGTTTGTGTGCCTGGACATATTTTGAAGGAACCACTTTACAGACCAAGGATCTGACTAGCGATGTGACAAATTGAACATTTTGCTTAATGTTTCAACTGCTATTTTTTTTAAAATCGGTTTTCCATTAAAATGACAAGAAAAATTCATAACATTCCACATCAATTCACAATGCAGAATAATGGTCCTCTTAGTATGTACGGTGTTTGAGTTGTGCAGGAGCTCACCGGATGCGAGTACCGGCACTTCGCATTTTCTACTGCTTGAGCTCCTGCACCTCTTAAAGAATATTATCTCAAGAGTATTGTGGCGCTCCTGTACCTAAATATAAACAGTACCGGCATCTATTCCAGTCCCAGTCAAGCACTGCATATGTATGACCGCTAGGGTCGGGCAATGAAGCGGGATTCATGTCTATCTCTAGACAACCAGAACTGTCAATCAAATAATGTTGAGCTGCCTGTGCAGACCACTCTCCAAAAAAAATGTTTTTAAAGTACCTCCAAAGTTAGTTAAATACAGTGACTTACCAAGACATTTAGTGGAATCGACTCCTAAGATTCTGTATTTTTGGAATGGAGGAGACTGATTGTACTTGTACTTCCGAGAACACAAACGAACACAAGCGAACTAGCAAGGGACAGAGAGAGAGGGGGGCACTGTCTAGATAGGCATAGTGCAGGGTTCTGTTTCTATCTATTGGCAATCAAAGTTGTATCTCGCAATGGTGTGCTGTATTTCGCAATTTTTTTGGCCTCGTAACTTCAGTAAACCAGGGCCTATCGTCATTAGATAGGCTAGGATGTTCTACATGCAACAGGCAGACTGAACACACACTCGCATCATTAGCGAAGAGAAAGAGCAGGCTCCACTGATTTTTCATTTTGTGGGTGACTTGGGCAGGAGATTTATTTCACTGTTCAAATACTATCAATATTTATTTTCCGGATATTCACAATGTAAAAAATTGACCAATCACAATGATGCAAAATGCAAACAGCTGAGGTGTAATCATAAGCTAACAATTAGATTAATAATTGTCCAATTAATAATTGGACAAATTCAGGTAGGTCCCTTCCCGCTTCGTTACGTTACGTTTGTTTCCATCTAGGAAATGTTTTGCAACATAATGTAATAAATACGTCCCAGACAGTGCGCCGGTGTTTCCAGGGTGCTATAGCAGTACTTTTTGGCTAACAACAACGGTGAAAGAGAAGTCTGATGTTTGCCATCATAGAACAGATTTTTTTTCTGCTGAGTACCTTTTTTTTTTGTATTGATCTGCCAGCAGGTCTTGAGGACTCACCATTGGTGTGCGTGCCTGTAGGCTAATTGCTATTTGAAGTTGGGAAAAGAGCATACCGTTGTCAGGGCTGACCATAGGGCTTAACGCACTATAATAATAAAATACCTTTTTGTGTAAAATGCAACCCATAGCCCATAAGAGTGAAAATGAGCTTGAAAATAAAGCAATTACTTTGTGAGTCCTCAGAACTGTAGGCTACATTTACAGTGCACAACTGTAAACAATGACTGTCAACACCACGTTGCGTCTGAAGCAGCAGTAGCTCAAAGAGCCTTAAGTAAACACTACATTATAAAGTTTTGTTTTATTCAATTAAGCGTTTCAAATGTCATAGTATGTCCTTGTGTGTAACAATGTAACATGGACAATATCATTTAGATGAAGCTTTTTCATTGTTAAAATAGGCCAAAAAATATCTCCAAAAATGAATACTCTCAATTGTTTGAATACGAACCGTCCGTTCGGATATCCGGATATTTGATTAACCGTGCCCATCCCTAGAAAGAGAGTGTGTGTGTTGGGTAATCATGCGTGTATTAAACATCTTCTATCATTTCCTTCACCTTTAAATAGATATAATGTCTGCCCTGGTCTTGCTAGGTGCTGCTATTTCATTGGCTCTGGGCTCTGGCTATTGTCTCAGTTGATATTTGACACAGCTGCATGGTTCTAGTGTCTAGTGTGATGTGACTAAATGCCAAGCAACAGTATAACACTCCTCTTTAAAGAGACTGTGTGTGTTAGTGATGCTTGGGCTGACTCATAACCCGCAGTCCCCGCTGTTATATCCGTGGCTCGGTCGTGTGTAGGGTCATGAAATGTTGTGTGGAGGAAGGGTAGGTGGATGGCGGGCGGGCGGGTTGAATAATGAGAAAACAATACCGTAAGTCCATAAATGCATAATTCTTGTGCAATTTATATATATATATATAGGCTACATTGAAGCTGTGAAATGGAGAGTTGAAAATAAAGAGAGGGGGGGGGGCAGAAAAGTAATGTCTGGGAACGATATGGGTATGTGGTGATTGTGAGGCGCTATACAAATTCAACAGGCACAAGACAGGGACTTCAAATAGGCCTATGGCACGTCAAGGGAATTGTAGCTTACTATTCAGATGGGATAAATGGAAACTGAAATCTGCACACCCGACTGTTGGTCTATAACCTCTCACATAGACTTTAATATTAATTCCTGCAGAATAAGGCATTTCTTACAGTAAAATAATACACCAAATGTAGGCTACATTTTGACTAGGGGACAGGAGTGGGGAAATATGATTTTTTTCATTCAGCATCTTGAGAGAATGCATGTGTGCTGTTAGATACCGCCTGTAAAGGTGCTATCTTTATCAGCATCATACAAGCTGATAGTATTTCAACCACATACAATCCAAAAGGAACTGAAATCTTATCGGAAACACGTTAGGTTGTTTTCACAGCTTTCTGTTTTCCTTACGATCGGTCAAACTGATGTCATTTGGACAGTTTAAATTTTCTCCCCGGTCCCTAAAAGGTTTTGCTCCGTGAAAGAATCAGAGATGACTGAGAGCTTTACCGACGTCAACTAGATTGAAACATTCACTCTATCGATTCATGATATTCTGGTAAGCAATGGTTTATTTAGTATTCAAGGGCAACATACTGTGTAATGACAGGAGAGAAACTACATGTATCTAGTTGACTAACATGTCCTACCAAAATGTTGGAAATTGTAAGCAGAAACATCTAAATCCTGCGCCCCACTGTAGTCTACAGGCCTCAGATTTTCACTTGTCACGTATAGTTGGGCGGTTGCGGATGGGTTAGCAATTGCCGGGTGGTGCGGGTGACCCGCGCACCGTGTGTGTGTGTGTGTGTGTGTGTGTGTGTGTGTGTGTGTGTGTGTGTGTGTGTGGCCATACAAAAATAAACACCTGGGGCCCTGTCCACAACTGGAGAGTGACTCCATCCCTCCTTTTAAAGTGTGGCCTTCCATCCCCACCTGACCCCTCATCATATGGTAGCAGCAGCACAGACGATGGGTTCAGATTAGCACGGTTAAGTTGACCTCTCATGCATGTCAGATAAACATACCCCTCCAGAATGTTCTAGAATCTGTTTACTACTTAAGCCGTCTCCCCACTCAACCAGCAACATGGGGGAACAGCCTTTCGGAAAACAACTCACCAAAGAGCATTTCTGAAAAGTGCTTCCAGAAATGGCTTTAGATAAACTCAATTGACTTAGGCCTTCCCGTCCCCCTCTTTTACTCTTTCTCTCCCTTACATTTTCCATGAATTTTGTGACGAGATATGCCCTTATCTGCATTGCTGTTCAACATTCCCCACCTACCAATCATGCAGAGCCGTCTGATTGGTTGCACTGACTGTCATTCAGCTTCGATTGATTGTCAGTGTTTTCCCGTCAATAAGATGTGGTTGGCCAGACGGGGGGGGCAACTTGTTTCCTCACACCTCTCCCCTCCCCCCTACTGCAGCAGCTCAACGTCCCAGCTTGTCCCAGCCTATCCATGGCTGTCACACGCAAGGCATTTTGAGTAAAACATTATCACAAGATTAGGACGAATATAACATATGCCTCTCCTCCCCTCGTCAGTTCGTAGCAGCTGCCCTTATTTTTAAGGTGTTTCTATTTGCATTTTCAGTTTCTTTTTAGGAGCTTCTTGCCTTTCTGCTTGCTAGCGCTGTTGCTTAAAATAGTGCAGCTGTTAAGTAATATTGAATGTAGTGTCATTCAGTGACACAGGTCAATATTTCCTCATTTACTTGGTACTGTTAATAAAACACCCTCCCTGTTGACAAACATTCAGTATTGCAAAAAATATGTATTTATTTTTTGAGTCAAGTTGAAAAATTAATTTTACATCTAGGAAGTGGGAATAGTTTGAATGCCTGCTTTTACTGGGTCAAATAGCCCAGTAAATGCTTTGCATTTATCTTGAAGATGAAACATGGACATTGTTTTTGCATTCTAATAAAGTCATAGGCTACACGTTTGCGTAAGACAAGCCTACGTGATTCTCTACATTATTGCACCGCTTTACATTATTGCATTATTTGTAGACAAATGTTATAAAGCTGAACACAACACTGCCTTTCTTTTGGTGATTTTTAAGCCTTGGCCTAATCTAATAGGAAATGATGGAGCATGTAGCCTATCCTTTTACGCAGCTGCACAGTGTAACCTAACACCTGTGCCATCCATCACCACACCCTTTGGATCTGCAGTGTTACAGCACGGCACCCTTTCAGAACGTAACACACCAGTCTTCTCGCTCTCTGTTCTCAGAAAATGAGTAGTGATTTCATGTCGTGTCAGCCTGACCTGTTTGTATTCATGACCTAGACATTTCTTAGAAATATTACTCACAGATTTTTCTATTGAACAGTTATGTTAGAATCGTGCTAGCATAATTTGCACTTGCAAAGCCAGCCAGCCACCTGCATATTTTTCCTTCCACCATTATGATTTACCTGTCTTCTCCTCAGTCTGTGCCCTCCCTTGTTCTTGAATTACATTAGCCAGGCAGCCTGCCAACATCTAACCAAATCACACATTGAAATGTTGAGCTTAGTTTGGCTATGGGGTCTTAAAAGCCCATCTGAGCTTCAGGAAAGTACTTTGAAAATACAGAAATTACTCCTGGTAGGGTACTTTTCCCATCACTCTGCTCCTTCCTTTTTTTTACCCTGTTAACCTACCGATGATCGGCTGCTGAAATCCCCCTTGTCTGGATGCGTTTTGGTAGGCCTTTGCTCCAGCTAGGGCTCTGACCTACATTTGGTGAGATCAGCTGTTCCCTCCTGTGTCCCACGCAGACATAAATTAAGCTGCATAGCTCCTCAATGTAGTACTGCTGGTAAATGAACCCCCACCCCCCCTGCTTCACTCTCTATCCTCCAGCTATGGTTTCATCTACGCACCTGCTCCTCTGTGCTCTAGAAACATGTAATTGATGTCTGAGTTCATATGTATAAAAGCTTCACTGTCTGTCAGCAACCATATTGCTGTAATGTGGCAGTAGGGCCAGATCATTATGGCTACTATAGGCAAATTTGAAGCGTTACATAGGATGCTCTTGGTTTAGATGACAGTGAATGATGATTTATCAAGTATGAACGTTGGAAATGGCTCATGGATGTGGTGCTGTGTTTTTAATGTATATCTCTGACTCCCCCTCTCTCCTAGGCTGTCCTCTGGCGAGGCGGTAGGTGGGTGGTGTGGAGCTGGCCTCAGCACCGGGAGAGGCCCCCTCGCCCGCCCCCTCCCTGTGCTGCATGGCTGCGATGGCGCCCGCTCTAACCGACGCGCCGGCCGAAGCTCACCGCATCCGCTTCAAACTGGCTCCGCCCTCCTCCAACCTCTCCCCGAGCGGCGTGGAGAGCAYCGGKGGCACCAGTCACATCCTCGTCTCCAGCAACGGCGCCGTCAAGCGCAAGGCKTCRGAAGAGCGCGGTCCCCACGGGGGMMCCATCACAGGTAAGGGGAYGGAGGAGTCGKCGCGAYGCAACGAGGCTRCTTCCACACCTCTTGGGAAACTACAGCCGCTGGTGGCGTCYTACCTGTGCTCYGACGTGACYTCCGTTCCCTCTACCAAGGAGTCACTGAAGCTGCAAGGCGTCCTGCTGCAGAAACACGGCCTTCTGCCCAGCTTCCTGCCCAGGAAACACAAGACACTGGAGCTCTCAGAGGAGCAGCTCAAGAGCATCATGAGTAACAGCAGAGGGGGTGGTCCCCCTGCCCTGTCAAGCCCGCCGCCACCGGTCAACGGCGTGGCTAAGAAGTTCGCCAAAAACGGGCCAGACTGGGACAGTATGACAACGGTCAATGGAGGTAATAACAGGCCTCCTGCTGGACGTGGACTGGACTCCCCGGTGCCCCAACCCAACACGACTGCCTCTAGAGGAAACTCTCCTCTCAACGGGGGAGGGGAGCACCAGCAGCCCACAGGACTGTCCTACAACCCTGCCGGAAACCCTGAACAGCCAGCACCCCCCGCAGCCTCCACCAACACCCCCATGGACTGCCCCGACAGCAAACCCTCCGAACGGCCACCATCGCTGGCCACGGACACATCATCCCTTTCCCCAACGGACCGACAGACCTCCCTGGGCCTGGGCAGCCTTGGAGTTGACGTTAAGGAGCGGACTCAGCAGAGCCAGAGCCGGCAGGGCGAGATTGAGGGGCGTCTGCGGCGCCTGAGGAAGCGCCTCCAGGTGGTTCAGGCCAAGCAGGTGGAGCACCACGTCCAACAGCAGCTGGGGGGGCTCCTGGAGAGCACACTGGGGCCACTGGATGCCCTCCGAACTGGCGGGAGACGAGGAGGCCAGGACGCCCCTCTCACCCCGCAGGAGAGGGAGGGGCTTGGGCGATTCCTGAAGGACGGCTCTGTACCAGCAGAGCTGGAGCGCCTGTCCCTCAGCGGAACCACCAACCTGAGGTCCACGGAGAGCGCCTTCGACTCAGACGCCACGGAGAGCAGCTCCGGAGGAGAGACTGACGTGGAGGAGGACGAGCTCACCAGGGTGGACATCGAGCAGCGACACATCTCTCTGTAAGTACCTAGTACCTGGACAAAATGTTTATTAGGTATTTTTTCCCGCTTAACAGAAAATTAATTGGATAAAGACAGAGTAGAATGGGCCTTTTTGAATGGGGGAATGTTGACTAAATTGGAATTTAGGATGGGGAGAAAGCAGAGAGGGAGTCAGCGACTGAAGTAGTGGAAAATACAAAGATGCTAGAGTGAGTGACAGGGAGGGACTCCATCCTGGCTTGGTTTGTTGGGTTGTTAGCCACTGGGGATCTGTAGCCTTGTTTTAGCAGTAACACACTGCCAGTTTCAGGGTTCATCTCCAGTTTACCACTCTCTGCTGCTGAAAGTAAGCCCAATCCAGGCCCATTCATGTTACGTACAAGCGCGTGTGTGTGTGCTATATCTTCCTGTGTTCATGAGGATGTGGCTTGCACCCTCCTTTGTGTGGAAGGTGACCCTGATGAAGTGATGGGTAATGAAAGTGAATGAAAACCCTGTTTAATAAAAACGCTGTTGTGTTCTGATGCTGCGGTGCAGTGCGGTCCTCTGGTTCAAACACACTTTTATGTCTTCAGGGATAAGCCTGGATCTAAGGCATTTACCAGAGAAAGAAACCACCATTTTCAGAGAAGTGAAGGCAGAGATATCCAGAACAAGCTGGCATGGCCCCAGGTTAGGTTAATTCCAGTGCGGTTGTTATCCTATGTCCGATATCTGATCTTTTGCCTTGTTGACTCCATTGGATGAGGCACTTAATGTGATCAACGCACGAGTAGATTTTAACCTATAGATGTTTCAATCTCTTTTTTTACATGCAGATGAAATGATGTAGGAGTAGATTGACATTCCACCCTCAAGTATTCAGTATTGGTCCTATGTTACCTTTTTGAAAAGCGCTGGCTAGCTTTTGCTGGTTATGCTAGATGTTCCTATTCAGTTGGATTGGCCTTTTCTTTATGATCCTCAGTGCCCACATGTTACTCAACTATGTTTGGATCTTTTTATAGTCAGCCCTGCAGCTTTCCCTCCACAAGGCCCACTGGTTATTGTGTGTAGTGCGAGGCCCATGGGCACTCTAATCAATCTACATAGTGCACTACTTTGGACCAGGGCCCGTAGGGCTAGGATCAAAAGTAGTGCACCATGTAGAGGATAAGGAGCCATTTGGGACTCCACGTGAGCCTGACTGGGTCAGAGTCACTGTGGCCTTGTTTGAATGTTGTGAGCTAAAGACGGACCGACGGCATGAGGGATAACCTACATTCAGGCATGATGAAGGCAGTTGGTCGGTCACATGGCCAATTGCGTAAGACCAAATAGGCTTACTTCCAGGCAGATTATAGTGAGAGAGCATGATGACACAGCTGCTGTTTTTTACAGTCTCTGTCTGACTGTCGGAGTGGGAGAAGAAAATAGGGGCGCCTGCACCTTTAAGAAGTGACAGGGCACTCCTCTTGCAGCGAGGGAGGGGGACTTTGTTTTTCTTCTTTTTTCTTGTACATGACTCATAGAATGTTACGGAAGTGGATATGATGAACAGATATAACATGTTTGCAAACACTTCAACTCACCAGACAGACCTATTCCTGCTTTTCATAGTTTAGGTCGGCAGCTCGTTGATGGTACCACCATGTCGTGTGTCTGGATGTCTGTTGCGTCTCGTGTAAGGAAAGCTTGTTCTTTCCAAACCAGTTGATGTCGCTATGGTGGTGTTGATGCAGCCACAATAAGATCATTTTTAACATTTTAGCTCTGAGCAACCCCCTGAGGATGAGTTTGATTTGTGTGATGTGTCTTGTATGTCTGTCTGCACGCAGTGTTTGTCCTGGCCCACACGTAATTACTCTAGGGGTGTAGCGGTTTACCAAACCACTCAGATTTTTTACCAGCCTAAATATCAGTTTTACCATAATTACACAAAGAAAAACAGATGAGCATGCTTAATGTTTCTAAAACAAGTAATGTGGTATATTGTTCGATTTAATATTCTGTGACCGGAGTATTTTAACAAATGTTTAGCTGCCCCTTTAAGGGTACCTTGGTAACAGGGCCACTCAAGTCATCACATGTGCCTGCAACAATGTCACTAGTAGAGGCCAACGATGTCTCTTTTTGTTAGCTGTGGGAGCAAACTCAAACATTGAAAAGCAACCGAGCTTGTGAACAAAACTATGTAAATAGCCAAGAAACACAAGGACAAAGTAGTAGACTTTCAAGTAAATTAGACCAACTTTTATGCCTGTGCCCATTGCTTCTGTAAACAAATCTTTCAGTGCTCACAACCCTCCAGACAGGCAGTGTTGCTGTGCGAGGTGGGATAGCTATAACGTTAGGATTAAGATTTCTTTGTGCGTTACCAGGTATGAAACCAAACGACAGAAATACTTAAACTGCTACTGCAGCATTTATTTAGCTATAAATCGCAACTCGCACTTGTTTTTATGTAGCACTCACACTGTAGAGTCCAAAGTGTTACCACACGCCATGGCTGTTGAATTAGACATTCTTACCCGCCCATGCCAAAATATACCCGTGTTTGGCAGGTGGCCAGTGTTCATTTTAGGCCCTGTTGGTTAGCCTTATATCCTCAGTTTGTAATCATTAACCTTTGGCTTCCTTCCAGGCAAGGTCTTGTAGCACCCTATAGGCCAAATGTTTCACTCACTCCCATAACCCTAAATATTATGCATTCAAGAATAAAACGTCTCTATTTCATTGCAAAATCAATTAACTTCTATTGCTTTCAGTTCTACCTAACAGGAGTTGTTTTTAGGTTCATATCTACTCATCCATAGGCTCAATGTGTTTGTGAAATACTGTTGCTTTGAGAATTATGTGCCTTCTGGTGACCTTCTCCCTGTGAACCCCTTCCCCATGTCAAAACACAACCAGGCAAACCTGTCTTGCTCCTGGAGAGCATGTTTGAAATACAGGACATGTCACCTGTGCAGGTAAGTGTCTGATCAACATGGCCCAGTAGGCTCTGGGCCCTTATCCACAAAGCGTCTGCGTAGCAGTGCTTATCTAGGATCTGTCCATATAATCTTGTTCATTATGATCTACAAGCCAAAACTGATCCTTGATCAGCACTCCATACTCTAAGACGCTTTGTGGAAATGGGCTCTGATGTTCTACTCCTTCAGCCTTAGTGCTGCAGTGCACTGACTCAGGATGATGATAGGCCTATTCTGGTGCATTCCACTGTCCGCTCCATTTTTTTGGCCTCTTCCAGAGACCAGCGCCTCCTATCAGCAGCTGTCTATCTCAAAGCCTGAAACTAGCCAAGCATCCATTATGCATACCCACTGCCTTTGCTAACAGGATGTTTATATTTTTTGTTGTGTTTTTTTCTCTCTCGCGCTCTCTTCCTCGTCTGTGCTCACCTCTCACAGGCTCCTCTTCATCTTAAGGAGAATCTCCACAAAGCCTCATGTGTTATTGTACTGTCGTGTCGCTGCTGCAACTCATTCTCACATGGTCTCGGTGCAATACCTTTCTTCCTTCAATCCCTTCAAATGGAATATGGAGAAATAGGTCCTTATCCTTTTTGCTCCAACTGATGTTAAACTTGGTGTGAAATATATTGGGTGATGGTGGGGCATGTGAATGTTGACCTAATGCAAATTGAGTGTGAGATTCGTTTGTACCAATACTTTTGGCATCCCAATTTGCTGTAAGTGCAAAACAGTGTTTTATATTCTTCTGCACCAAAACAATGGCAAGGAAATTGGGAGAGATGACTGAGGTGTGTCAAGGTTTTAAATAAGTAAAGCCCTCAAGCACTTACCGACCTCTTCCTTCTGTTACTGGTGTGTGAGAGCTTAGTCCTGATTGGTTCCCAGTCTGTCTGTTTTATTACCATAATTGCAACATTACCATAATTGCAACAGTTTGTTTTTCCTCTCATGCTCGCTCAGGTTCCTTTTATTGCATGGCCGTTTGGCACATATCTGTAGCCTAGGCCTACATTAGGCTAGTTAGCATGAGAGGAACTAAGCTCCTTCTAGCCAAACTATGGAACAACAGGCTTGGTCTTATGTGCCCTGTCCTTCAATTATTCTGTGTGCTTCACAGGGCTGTGCCAAGAGTCCTTCGTGTGATTTAAGGACCTGAGTTGCTCATTTACAAATGGATCCACTACGTCCTTGCGCCTTCCTGCTTGCTGACCTGTCGGTTGGCTTTCCAGTTGAGCCAGTTAGCTCGCAGGATCCTCGATGCAAGCGGGTTGGTTTGGATTTCTTTGTGTGGGTGGTTCTCGTCTTTATGTCCGTCCCATCTTTTCTCTCTTCTTTCTGCCTTCCTTTTGTCTCTTCTTTCCCTGACTTGTGTTGATACGTTCACCTGGTATGTCTGTTCATCAGTCTCTCAGCAGGACGCCAGGCTCTGTTAGCCCTTTTCTTGACGTTTCCATGCAACGTGTCCTCTCTGCAGTCCGTACCACATGTCGCCATATCCTGGGTCCTGTTCAGCTGCACCCCTGGGCAGTGAAATGAAAAAACCCACCCGGACTGACTCTAGCTGCTCAGTGCTCAACAGTAATGTGGCGTCTCAAGTGGCCCTCATCTGCTCCTCTCACACACTACAGGTCTATCTGTAATGTCCGTAATGACCATGTCATCTCGCCCCAAAGCAAGGGTACACTACAAAATAGTTTTTTTTGCCACAACAGTAATACTTTTGTTTGCCACATTTTTTTCATTATAGATCATTCTTAGTGTTCATCATTCTTATCCAACCAGAAGGTTTCCAACGGAAAAAATCTTGATGTGAAAAGAAGGCCGTGTTGGGTAGCACATGGTGCATTAGACGTCTGTTTAATCAGTCTGGAGATTACTAGCACGTTGGATTAGCAGACGGCTACCACCAGCACCACCACTAGATTAATGGGTTGGGATTGAAACGACAACACGCCTGCCTTCTCAGGATGGCTTTCTGTAGCTTATGGTAGGATATGGTTCACCCCCCACCCCCCCCCCATAATGAACGCCCTGGGAGTTGGATGGTAGTGTTTTCCTCATCAGGGTTGTGTTGATTTAGGGCACAGCGTAAATAATATTTTGCAACAGAAAACGAACATGAGCGTTTATTGGACAAGTCCAGGTTAGTCCCTTCCTCTTTCACTTCTTCCATTTAGTGCCTAATGGACACGACCCAGCTGAAATGGTTCAACTGATGTTACTGCAAGGCTGTGCCAATGCATCTGATCAAGATTAGGCCTATCCCAGGGACAGGATGCCGGTGCCTTCCGTTGCTACCAGATAGATCAATATAACTGGTTTGGGAATTTCTATTGGGCTCTACTAAAACAATCGCACGCACATTGACTGAATAGTTCGCTAGGGCAACCACCAGAAAAATTGTTTAGTTTAAATAAGCTGGTGGGCCTCGTCCTTTCACAGGTACAAGACGAGCTTGAAGTGGCATTGAAATGTCTTGTTCTTGGCTCGTTAATGCTTCCTATGATTCATTGAAATGGAAGCTGCTATGTGACACACCCATAGCATGGCTGCACAACACAATGACAATGGGAAGCAATAGCTACAGAGTGAAATGGTGGTGGTCTTAGGACTCCTTCTTACTCAAATGCAATCACATTTATGTGTAAAGCCCTTTTCACATCTGCAGTTGTCACAAAGTGCTATACAGATACCAGCCTCAAACTTCAAAGAACAAGCGATGCATAGGCAGGCAATGGCATTAAGTAATTTTTTCGCTCTCCAGGGAGGTTGGCCTCGGATCTCTTTGTTCTCTGGTACATTTGAAACAGGGTTTCCCAGTGTGCACTTTGGGAGTCTTATAATGTTGGCCTCGTGAATACTCCTGGGATGTGCCCTTGGGATTTGGCACACATTAGGATGGTAGATGGTAACCAGGCTTTTTAACATTACCTGGCAGTAGTCCCATGAATCTATTAATGTTCAAATTGGTATGGGGGTCAAGTCCTCCATTGTGTGTGTTTGCAGTCACTATGACACTCTGTGTATGCAGTAGTGCTGTCCAGAGTCATTTACGCTCTGTGATAGTAGGAAATGCCATACAAATACTAGTTAACCACCACACATGTCTCTGCCTGTGGTGATGTGACTCTATGATTTGAAGCATAGCTGTTCTCTCTCCCTCACCCTCTTTCTCACTATCTCTTTCACCATCTGTCTCTCACTCTCACTCACTCACTCTCACTCACTCTCACACCACTGTGTTTGCTTTTCACTAATGGAGTCAAGAGAACCGTTCTGGCTCAGAGCCTCCCCTCCAAAGATCATTGAGGTTCTCTCAGAAAACCAGCATGTCTTAAATCCTTGGACGAATACCACCGAAAGATGGATGGGGTACAGACGGTCATGTTCATGTGTGGTTTCAGGGCATGGTAGGCTACTAGACTTAGACCGTCTTCTCAAATTAATGAAAAGGGGAGTCTCATTTTATATAATGTTATATGACATCAGTCTTATTTACAATCCAGGGGGATTGGAAAACATGTCAACAAGAGGCTCCTGTTCATGTACATCTTTTTTTTGTCAGATGGAGTTGTTTGTGCAGTAGACAGAGTAGGTCTATATTTGGTGCTATCTTTTGAAACCTTCTGTGAGAAGGTGGCAGAGCTACAGCGGTGTTTCAGACATCCCGAAAATCAGTCTTCTCACAACAACGTGTCTAGCGTCTGATTGGTTTGAGCTACAAATTATTGATAATGGAAAGAGGTGACTCACAAACACGATGATGTTCTCCGTTTTGCTCTACGGCGCCCACAAGTGTCAGAGGCCTCGTCTGAAGGTAACCCATACAAACGAATGGGCGTATGGAGGTAGTTTTGTGCCAACAAAAATATGGGGTTAAATACACTGAGTATACCAAACATTACGAACATCTTCCTAATATTGAGTTGCGTGTGTCCCAAAAAAATATATATATTTCCTTCGCATTCTTGTACAGTACTAGTCAAAAGTTTGGACACACCAAATCAAAATATATTTGAGATTCTTCAAAGTAGCCACCTTGATGACAGTTTTGCACACTCTTGGCATTCTCTCCACTAGCTTCATGAGGTAGTCACCTGGATTGCATTTCAATTAACAGCTGTGCCTTGTTAAAAGTTAATTTGTGGAATTTCATTCCTCCTTAATGCGTTTGAGCCAATCAGTTGTTGTGACAAGGTATGGGTGGTAGAAGATAACCCTATTTGGTAAAATACCAAGTTCATATTATGGCAAGAACAGCTCATATAAGCAAAGAGAAAGAAAAGTCCATCGTTACTTTAAGACATGAAGGTCAGTCAATCCGGAAAATTTTAAAGTACAGTCGCAAAAACTGTACAAAAACAATCAAGCGCTATGATGAAACTGGCTCTCGTGAGGACCGCTGCAGGAAAAGAACACCGAGTTACTTATGCTGCGGAGGATAAGTTCATTAGAGTTACCAGCCTCAGAAATTGCAGCCCAAATAAATGCTTCAGAGTTCAGAGTCTGATTCTCTCCGTCACATCTCAACTTCAAGCATCATTTGGTGGGACTGTGAAATTGGCATGCTGGCTGCAGGAATGTCCACCAGAGCTGTTGCCAGATAATTTAATGTTAATTTCTCTACCATATGCCCCCTCCAACATTGTTTTAGAGAATTTGGCAGGATGTCAACCGGCCTCACAACCACAGACCGCGTGTAACCACGCCAGCCCAGGACCTCCACATCTGGCTTCTTCACCTGCGGGATCGTCTGAAACCAGCCACCCGGGCGGACAGCTGATGAAATCGAGAATTTATCTGTAATAAAGCCATTTTGTGTGGGGAAAGCTAATTCTCATTGGTTGGGCCTGGCGCCCCAGTGTGTGGGCCTATGCCCTCCCAGGTCCAGCCATGGTTGCTACCCTGCTCAGCCATGTGATATTCATAGATTAGGTCCTAATACATTTCTTTTAAATTGACCTATTTTCTTGTATTAGCTGTAACTCAGTAAAATCTTGGAAATTGTTGCATGTTGCGTTTATTTCTGTTCAGTATAGTAAACACCAAATTCAATATTTCATCAAATAATTTTTGTGTATATATATATATTTTTTTATACCTAAATGTGTCCTAAAATCAAATAGCTAAATGATCCATGGTATGGCCAGCTTAAAACAATTCCATATGTTAGCAATTGGGTACTTTTCCACCACTGACGCACACAAAGCTAGCTGCAGCAACCGTGTGGGCGGGCGTTACAGAAAGCTTTAAACATTCTGCCTGCACTGTTTCCCCCCCCCCCCCCCAGCAGCAATGCAGGGAAAACACTGACTCTGCAACCTGCCTTTGCATCATGTGGGTGCACCTGAGTTTTTGTGTGTGTTAGTGATGTGCGGTTCGAACGGTTTATACATTTTTGTGCGACTCTCGTGTCAGTAAAAAGAGTCATGATTTTTTTTGTGACTCATTAATTTAAGTCTTTCGGTTCACCTGCTGGCTGCAATGAATTCTATACAGCAGGATTAAAACGAGCTCCTCCGGCGACTCCGACCAACATCTATCTGTCTTTCCTATGGGTCTTTCGATAAATAATGGGGCCAGTGTTTGACATAGGATAAACATTTCTAAATGGTTTGAAATAAAAATAAGTGATTTTTATGCAGTTCTACATTTAAATAGAGGAATATATGCAAATTGCCCATAACCCCACCTATACATCCTTCAGGGTTCATACGTGACTTTTTCAAGCAGATAATTGTAGTTTTCAAGAACCTCAACATTATTCAATTGTATATTTTCTATAATTGTATGTGTATGGCCTAATATAGAACCCCCCCCCCAAGTAGTCAAAGTTGGCCATTATGCTTTTTTCTTTATGGCTTGCCATTGCATTCTAATTCTAATTACTTTTAAATTGTTAAATGTGACTCACCACCTGGATTTGGTCTTATGTAGCAACATTTGAATATCTGTTTTTTACATTGGATAAAAGTAGAGAATCAGCGCTACAAAATGTTATATCATACACTGCATTTGAGGAAACAATGGGAAAGTAATTCTGCTTTGAAAGTTTATCAACTTGTAAACTCACTTGAGAAAACCGTCTTTCAAGGTTTTGGTACTACTATTGGAGAGCCCTTCTTTGTCTTCACCCATTCAGCATTGTTCACACCCTCTTAAGCCTTAGCCCCACCCATCTCTTTAAGGGTTGATCCGAGTGTTCTGTACTTACTTGCCAGCTACTTCCAGACATCTCAGAGAGAGAACAGCTCACTGAACATTTCTCGCCGTAGCAGAGCTGGGTAGGCTGTTATGTTATCCAGAGCGTTGGTGACTGCAACTGTGCTGTCAGATTGTCCGTTCGTAAATTCAGAGCTTTTCGCCTTCAGAACACACACTGGACGCTCTGGCCAATATGTAGCTTTGTTCCGAAAGCTCTGACCTCACAACAACAGTCAAGCACCCAAGCTAACATGGCTAACATTGGCTATCTACTTCCAGACACACAATGAGAGAACACCCCACTCTGACCATTTTACTTCCCCTAGCAGAGCTGGTTAACCAGAGCGTTGGTGACTAACTGTGCTGCTGGCAACAATTGAATTACGCTTTGTTGCCAACGTTTATTGACACCGGACATATTCAAACAGGTGTTGAGCGTTCAAAAATTAATCAGTTATTCTGCGCTCTGGCACACTAAGACGAGAGTCTTTTGTTAAGAAATGTAGCTACAGTGGTTCCTCCTTTAAAAGTTGCGAGCTTACACTGCGGGACTTAGAGGTACCCAGCGTCACGGCTTCATTGCTCCAGACCACCACAAAGGGGAGTTAGAGCACTCATTATGCATTTGGGTCCAAGGTTTTTATATTACCAATCATATCAAGTGGTTCCAATGACGAATTTGACGTGGGCCACCCGTCCCTGGTGACTTCAGCAAATAATGATAAAAAATACTATTTTCAAAATGCAGATGTTGATTTAGTTATGGATCCATAACGAATTACTATGGGAATAAATATCACTGATTTACAGAAATATTGGAACAAAGTTGTCTAATGAAGGCAAACAATTTGGAATCCTCCAATCCTGTAGCCTACTCCCGACCGTCGTCATGTTGTACATCGCCATATTTTCCATTCCATCCTAACGGAAACCCTGAGGTTTTAGTTTTTCTCTGAATACAAACACCATAATATTAATCAAATTAATTAAGCCAAATTTCTTGATCAATCCCATATAGTATGTTATTACAAAAAAGGTTTTAAGTTCTCTGGTAATGCCAATAAGGAATACTATCAAATGTTTCTCAAAGATGCCCTCTGGTGGTCAAACTAGCGCTAACTTGCAGTAACAGAAAAAATGGCTAAGAATTAAATCACATGCCACAGAATGCTGCGGCAGCACGCAAGGTGTGCCGCAGTATGACGCAACTTTTAAAGGAGGAACCACTGTAGATAGCTAGCTAGGTAAAAAATGGATCCCAACGCATGACGTGACGTTAGTTAGCGAGCCAGGCAGCTAACGTTAGCTAGCTAGCTAACAGTACACTAACTTGAAATGAAAATCCTTTCTCAAAACTAGAGTCAAGTCTTTTATTAACTTCTCTGGGATATGTGGGATGCTTGCGTCCCACTTGGCCAAAAGCCAAGGAAAATGCAGAGCGCCAAATTCAAATAAAATGATATAAAAATCTAACTTTCATTAAATCACACATGTAAGATACCAAATTAAAGCTACACGTTGTGAATCCAGCCAACATGTCAGATTTCAAAAAGGCTTTTCAGCGAAAGCATAATATGCTATTATCTGATGATAGCACAACAGTAAACAAAGAGAGTGTAGCATATTTCAACCCTGCAGGCGCAACACAAAACGCAGAAATAAAATATAAATCATGCCTTACCTTTGACGAGCTTCTTTTGTTGGCACTCCAATATGTCCCATAAACATCACAAATGGTCCTTTCGTTCGATTAATTCCGTCCATATATATCCAAAATGTCCATTTATTTGGCGCGTTTGATCCAGAAAAAAACAGCTTCCAATTTGCGCAACGTCACTACAAAATATCTCAAAAATTACCTGTAAATTTTGCCAAAACATTTCAAACTACTTTTGTAATATAACTTTGGGTATTTTTAAACGTTAATAATCGATCAAATTGAAGACGGGTCTATCTGTTTTCGATACAGGAGGACAACAAACTAACGCTACTTTTCTAGTCTTGCGCAACTCTCGAACAGTACACATAACGTTACTCTGATTCAAGATGGCCGTACTTCTTCGTTTCACAAAGGAATAAGCTCAATCAATTTCCAAAGACTGGTGACATCCAGTGGAAGCGGTAGGAACTGCAAACAAGTCCCTTAGAAATCTAGTATCCCAATGAAAACTCATTGAACAGACAGTGACCTCAACAACAAAAAATATCAGAATGGTTAGTCCTCTGGGTTTTGCCTGCTACATAAGTTCTGTTATACTCACAGACATGATTCAAACAGTTTTAGAAACTTCAGAGTGTTTTCTATTGAAATATACTAATAATATGCATATCTTATATTCTGGGGATGAGTAGAAGGAAGTTGAAATTGGGCACGCTATTTATCCAAAAGTGAAAATGCTGCCCCCTATCCCGAAGAAGTTAAGACCTGAAGCTAGCTAGCTAAACAATGGACCATAATCACAACTCATGACGTTATTAGCCTGCATGAATCTGCAGGTAGCAAACCAACCAGGTTCTATGGCTATAACTAGTCAAGCAAATGTGTCTAAGATACGAAGAATAAGATCATACACATAACGTTAGCTAGCAACCCAGCCAGGAAACGATAGCTAGCTAACGGCACACTTGAAATGAAACCAGTTTCTGTCAAAATTGAAACGTGCAATATCTAAAAATGTAGCTGTCTTACCAGTATACGTCATGGTTGGACGCATCTCCTGTCTGATGCCATGAATGGTTGCCCTTTGACGATGTAATCCAGACCGGTGTTTTCTTCATCTCCTTAGCTATCATTCTCGAATTCCACTGATTTCAAAACTCTGTCCTCCAGAAAGTGGAAAGCATACACAACGTTAGCTAGCTAACAGTACACTTTAACTTGACATTAGGTTTATGCCGTTTTACTACGCGATACATTTGAGGGAGAAAAAAACCTGCTTTTGACACGATTAGCTAGACATACTGACCAGCTCCAATAGACAGACGCGTGCTATATGGCACCAATCTATAAACAAAACTAATAGAAACGTTAATGACCGTATCTGTTTTAGGTTTTAAGTATCTATTTTACGGTGACTCTTTTGGTTAGAAGCATTTTGATTTTTCAATCGCATAAATTATTTTGGAGTTGTGTGCCCATAAACTGACATATGGAGACATGAAATGTTTCGTAGTTACACTGCATTTCTGAAATCTCTGTACAAAAAAACCTGACGGCTATATCCAGGATTCATACAGGTTTCAAGTTCTATGTCTAACAGCTTAATAAATGATATAACGACAACTTACACTGTCATAAATGGAAGGACAGAAAGTAATGTTTAATGTCACATGATTCTGGACAAATCCGTCAAGACGCCAACCATGAGGAAGGGTTAAACAGGTTTTAAATCAACTCCGAATTGTAAAAAAATAAATTGGCAGATTATTATCAATAAATTCTCAACAGCTATAACAAGTTGTCCAGCGTAGTAAATCCTCACTGGTACCCTAGTTTATAGAAAGACTCATAAGCGCACAGGCAATATAGATAATGCTGCAGGCAGCATAGACAAGAAAAATACATGTTTAAAACTGATAATTGATTGTGTGGTGCAAGAATGAATTCAATTAATTGAATATTGAATGTTACAATGGACACAGCTTCGTAGAACAAAAACATACACCACCTCTGCTCAACAACCTCTGAGGTGCTGCAGTTCGCAGACGATATTGTGCCTATCAACCTCACGGCAGTCAAGCAATGCATCCACCAACAGTTGTTCACAATCTAGTCTGGTTGCGGCCATAATTAGACCACGTTTCAAATGTACCAAGAAATTATCTTATTTTTATGCCTAGCAATCAATAACACGTCTTTTGCATATTACATCTCGAACAGTCCCCTTATTGTGACCAAGAGGTTTGTGAGTTTTCTGTTCATTGTTCACCGGTAGGGGGGTCCCGCGTGCTCTGGGTATTACTGACTCAAATTAACGAAATGAGTCGAAAGATTAGTTATTTTGACTGAACAAGTCGAAAAGATCAGTCAGTAAAAAGATCAGAACTTCCCATCACTGTGCCTGCGTGGTTACGTGCGTGTGTGTGCCAGTGTCTCATCCACACCTGCATGTGTTAGAAATCAGTCATCCTAACCGGACCAGTTCCTTTCCCCTTCAGAGGTTATAACCTGGATTACGTTTCTAGTGGACAGTGCTTCCTTTCAAAATAAACGTGTGTGTTCCTTCATGGTTGAGCGCTTTATTCATTGCGGCTGCAGGTGAACACCTTGCCTGAACCTGCATGAGTCTGCATTCTGCATATAAATGACCTCTAAGCCATTTGATTGGCCAAATGTCCCTCTGCTGGACAATTTAAAGGGAAGTGTGGACTGTGGATGGTTTCCCCACCTACTTATATTAACCTGTGGTTACTACCCTACCTCCCTTTTAAGAGGAACTCCTAGCTCTACAGTTAGATGCTGGGGGCTGCAGGTGAACTGGTTAGTGGTTATAAAACCTGGTCATGTCGCTGTGAAATTAGTGCTGCTCGAGAAGGAATTGGAGAACCCTTGATTAGAGGTCGACCGATTTTATGATTTTTCAATGCCGATACTGATTATTGGAGGACCCCAAAAAAAGCCAATACCAATTAATCGGACGATTTTTATTTATTTGTAATAATGACAATTACAACTACTGAATGAACACTTTTCTTTTACCTTTAATATAATACATCAATACATTGATGTATAATACATCAATAAAATCAATTTAGCCTCAAATAAATAATGAAACATGTTCAATTTGGTTTAAATAATGCAAAAACAAAGTGTTGGAGAAGAAAGTAAAAGTGCAATATGTGCCATGTAAAAAAGCTAACGTTTAAGTTCCTTGCTCAGAACATTAGAACATATGAAAGCTGGTGGTTCCTTTTTAACATGAGTCTTCAATATTCCCAGGTAAGAAGTTTTAGGTTGTAGTTGTTATAGGAATTATAGGACTATTTCTCTCTCTACCATTTGTATTTCATATACCTTTGACTATTGGATGTTCTTATAGGCACTTTAGTATTGCCAGTGTAACAGTATAGCTTCCGTCCCTCTCCTCGCTCCTACCTGGGCTCGAACCAGGAACACATCGACAACAGCTACCCTCGAAGCATCGTTACCCATCGCTCCACAAAAGCCGCGGCCCTTGCAGAGCAAGGGGAACAACTACTCCAAGTCTCAGAGCAAGTGACGTCACCGTTTGAAACGCTATTAGCGCGTACCCCGCTAACTAGCTAGCCATTTCACATCGATTACACCAGCCTAATCTCAGGAGTTGATAGGCTTGAAGTCATAAACAGCTCAATGCTTGAAGCACAGCGAAGAGCTGATGTCAAATGCACGAAAGTGCTGTTTGAATGAATGCTTATGAGCCTACTGCTGCCTACCATCGCTCAGACTGCTCTATCAAATCATAGACTTAATTATAACATAACACACAGAAATACGAGCCGTTGGTCATTGATATGGTCAAATCCGGAAACTATCTACTACTACTAACTGTTTATTCTTTCAGTGAAATACGGAACTGTTCCGTTTTTTTATCTAACGGGTGGCATCCCTAAGTCTAAATATTGCTGTTACGTTGTACAACCTTCAATGTTATGTCATAATTATGTACAATTCTGGCAAATTAATTACGGTCTTTGTTAGGAATAAATGGACTTCACACAGTTCGCAACAAGCAAGGCGGCCCAAACTGCTGCATATACCCTGACTGCTTGCACGGAACGCAAGAGAAGTGACACAATTTTCCTAATTATAAGAAATTCATGTTAGCAGGCAATATTAAATAAATATGCAGGTTTAAAGAAACATACTTGTGTATTGATTTTAAAGAAAGGCATTGATGTTTATGGTTAGGTTTGGTGCAACGACAGTGCTAAATCATCACCCGTTTGGCGAAGTAGGCTGTGATTCGATAAGAACGTAACAGGCACCGCATCGATTATATGCAACGCAGGACACGCTAGATAACTACACATGGTTGATGATATTACTAGTTTAACTAGTGATTATGTTAAGGTTGATTGTTTTTTATAAGATAAATGTAATGCTAGCTAGCAACTTACCTTGGCTTCTTGCTGCCCTCGCATAACAGGTAGTCAGCCTGCCATGCAGGCTCCTCGTGGAGTGCAATGTAAGGCATGTGGTTAGAGCGTTGGACTAGTAACCGGAAGGTTGCAAAAACAAATCCCGAGCTGTCAAGGTAAAAATCTGTCATTCTGCCCCTGAACAAGGCAGTTAACCCACCGTTCCTAGGCCGTCATTGAAAATAAGAATGTGTTCAAATCGTTGTCCAAAAATACAGATTTCCGGTTGTTATGAAAACAACTTGAAATCGGCCTTAATTAATCGGCCATTCCGATTAATCGGTCGACCTCTACCCTTGATGGTGTGTGTGCTCAAGAGAAGGGGTCGGGTAGAGGGGAGCAGGTCACACATGTAAAACATCTGTCACAGTTCAAGTATCAGGAACAAGATAACAAACAGCGTAGCTGGTCTCGGTGCTATTGTAACACAAATACCACAGCTCATATTCTCTTTTGTGTGTATGAAAGGTTAGGCGTGTTTAGTGTCTGGTTTGGATGAGCCGGTAACGTGTGACGCTGTAGCAACATGTTATGGAGAGAAAAAAAGAAGTGCTAACCTAGTAAAGTGGAGCTTCCCTCATACACAGTACATAATAGAGCCTGTGCGTGAGAAGTAGCTGTGGTACTCAGTGTAAATAGACTAGATTGGCTGCTCAGGTATCCTGTTGCCTGCAGCAGAGAGAGGAGATTGACTTGTTTTAAAGGGCAGCTCCCTCTGTGCACTGCTCCGGAGCTGTCAATGTGAGCCACTGCCATCTTTGTTTGTGTCGCCGTGTTTGTGTGCGCACATGTGGGCAGTGTGTTTTTGAGTCAGAGGCGCAGAGACCGAGTGAGCTTTGTTCGTTCAACAAACCAGCTGTCGCATCACCTTCTCAGTTTCTCCTCCCGCTCTTTAACAGATACAGGAAGTGGGTATGCGTGTGTTTGTGTGATGATGTGTGTGGCGGTGTGTTTCCTGTTGTGCATCTCGTTCCAGTCAAGCTAAGGTGGCTGACAGACCAGTTTGTGTGTCTGGGAGCTGAGAAAAGGAAGGAGGAGTGCCGCCATTGTGAACTGTGGTGTATCATTACCCATAGGGTTAGATTTCTCGTTGACCTGTGCCTCTCTCCTCCCTTTTACGCTCGCTTGGTTTCTTTCTGTGTTTGGATATTCTGTTTTATTACGCCTTACGAGTCCAGTGGGAGCGTTTTATAGTAACATGATCATCTATGATAATATTTCTTCACCCCAGGCTAATACAGGCCTTATGTGACTCACAGCGTATACCCATTGGACAACCCAATTAAAAAAAAAAAAATTGTAATAAAAAAAATAAAAAAAAGAGTATAGAAAAGCTAACCAGGGACAGTGCTACCAACTAATACAAAATGGAGCCTTTATTAGTCAATCAAACTCTATATTATTATTATATCCTTTTTTTTAAATGGATGTGGCTTTTCTCTTTCAGGCCAAGCAGCATGTCCTCTTGCTCTGCTTGTCAGATTCTTCAGGTCCTTCCTCCTCAGAATGGCAGAATTACTTTGGGACATCAGTCTGATTAACGCTTTATCGGCGAGAACTCCTCTGACCTTTTACGAGACAAAGGGTTGATGGAATATGACATTTGGATGCTCTATATCAATGTTGCGGTTTTTCATTCTTTCAGAACCTAGCAGCCTTGGGCTTTGTCTCCCTACCCTTTGCATGGCGTTCGGCAAAGTGATCTTCTGCTGAACAATCTCTACGACAATTTATTCCAGACGTTGAGTAGCGAGGCCTATTTGAGACGGCCTACCCGTGTTCGGTGGAGCACGTGCTTGTTTGTATGGATGTACTGGATAGGGTTGGATGCGGTCAACATTTCGGCTACGGTTGCCTGGCTTTGTAAAGTGCTTGGAGGCACAGCGGAGGTGTGAGCTAGTATGCTCATCAGTTCCTGGTTTTAGTTGGTAGCTGCAACACACCCTTGGTTTCATTTAGAGAGTGCTGCTGCCCCGCCTCCTCCTCCTCCCCCCTATCCCAATAGGCCTAGCCCGAGTTCGGTGTGTGTGTGAAGAGCTCTTCTCATCCCGTCTCTGTGTGCTGCCTCAGTACCTGCAGCAGAGTCCCTCCCTCCTCCTATAGTCCTGTCTATCCCTCCTCTCTCTTTCTCTCTCACACACACACACACACACACACACACACACACACACACACACACACCCCATCATCTGTAACTGGCAGAGCCGGGCCCATAATGAAAGGGCTCCAGTGTGTGGGTGGCAGTGTGAATAAGGCTAATGTGCCTAGTGTGTTTGTGCTCGCATGCCTATATGGAACTTTTCTGATTGCTTGTGAATGGGTGTAGTTTGCAAGGTTTGTATGTTTTTTATTCCGCTGCGCATGGTGGTCATGGCCTATTTCATTTTAATGTCTAATGTACTTGTTCCCTCCTTTGTTGTTTTAGAAAACACTGACTTTTAATAACTTACTCAGTTTCAGTTGGAAATGGTGGGGGTTGAGGAACTGACTGTTACAATGATCTAAAAATAGAAGAGATGGCGCTGCTATTAATTTGGTCTCCATATCGCTTAGTCTCAAGTATATTTATAGTTAATGGGGGGAGGGGGTGGCGTTCTCAGTCCCCCAGGAGCATGCTTCATCCCTGGGCCAAATGAGTCCTGTTTCTGCTGCTCTGTGGAGGAAAGGTCTGCTGGATGGAAAATGAGATTACAGGGCAGAGAGCGAGGAGAAGACAGCCTGAGCCCCAACCAGCCTGTCTGCTGCCTCAGGACCACTGGGGACTGCACGGCGATGGTCCACTAAACTGTACCACCCCAGGCTTGAATCCTCTAGAAACACACCATCCTCATATTGCAGTGGATTTTCATTTGCTGTAGGCTACTACCCCCGTAATTGTACCTCACAGCTCAGAGTGGGTTTATTACAAAATGGAGGCAGGCGGGCACTGTGACTGAGGAATTACGATGCTATTGAGTCCTTTTTTTTAAAGACCATGCCGTAAACAAATTGATTTTTGCACGCTAGACATCTGTTGGGACAGGACAACTTCTGGTGCCCTCCAAACTTGGAGGTTGGCAGATTTGACACACTAAAATATACACTGAACTAAAGGCCTACACACTGCTACACAATACAACTATTAAAATGTAACTGTAAATGGTGTAATTCAAAGGTTACCCACGAGAAAGGGGAAAATGTGAAAACAAAAGCAAAGCAAAGGGTGTAAGTGGACAGGATTTTGGCATCGTCTCGTTATGTTTTTCTCAAGTTGACACCCTCACGTGGTTTCTCCTTTGACCATTATATGTTTAACAACAACTTGTGACTACATTTGAAATAGCATGACATTTTTACGGAGAAAAAGAAAGTAAACAGAAACCATGCATGTTAACCATATTAGCATGACATCAGTCATGGGGCCGCAGATAACTCAATATTTGCATATTTTCTCCGTGGGGTGGTGGGTAGTATATCAATCTGTCTGTGAATTAGGCTTAATTTAAGATTCTCATGTAATCCTAAACCTGTTGAAAGCACTTTAAAAGCTATACGCCCTGATGCTCCCTGCTTGAGCCTCCTTCCTCTGTCTTGTGCTTAGGCCTATATGTACACAGTGGCCAGTTTATTAGGTACACCCATCTAGTATTGGGTCCCCCTTTGCCTCCAGAACAGACTGAACTCTTCGAGGCATGGAAACATTGCTCAATTGGTATCAAGGAAAATAATGTGTGCCAGGAAAACATTCCGCGCACCATTTATACCACTGCCACCAATCTGTACTGTTGACACCAGGCAAGGTGGGGCCATGGACTCATGTTGTTTACACCAAATCCTGACTCTGCCATCAGCATGACGCAACAGGAACCTGGATGCGTCGGACGAGGCAATGTTTTTCCACTCCTCAATTGTCCAGTGTTGATGATCACGTGCCCACTGGAGCCACTTCTTGTTTTTAGAGGATAGAAGTGGAATCCGGGTCGTCTGCTGCAACAGCCCATCCGTGACAAGGATCGACGAGTTGTGCGTTCCGAGATGCCTTTCTGAACACAATTGTTATTTGTCTGTTTTTAAAGCCTGCTTGTTAGCTTGCACGATTCTTGCCGATATCTCATCAGCAAGTTGTTTTCACCCACAGGACTGCCGATGACTGACTGGATGTTCTTTGTTTGTCGCACCATTCTTGGTAAACCCTAGACACTGTCGTACGTGAAAAGCCCAGGAGGCCGGACCTTTCTGAGATACTGGAACCGGCGATTATACCACGCTAAAGGTTATTTAGGTCACTCGTTTTGCCCATTCTAACGTTCAATCGAACAGTAACTGAATGCCTTGATGCCTGTCTGCCTGCCATGGCCACTTGACTTACTGTCTGTAGGAGCAAACCATTTCCGTGAACGGTGTGGTGTACCTAATAAACTTTCCACTGAGTATGTGTTTGTGTTAATTCCGAGGAGGCACTAATGCGTTGGAGATAATCTTGTTGTTTTCTGACATTGTCTGTGGACAACAATACACATTCCTGGACCGGTGGGCTGTGCCATGGAGGAAGCCACTGGGTTCTTGTTGAGTTTATTTCCCTTCCGGTAGGACAGACGCTGGGAGTCGGGTCAGAGAGAGCAGTCTACTGGGCTCTGCTCAGGGTTTGTTTGGAAAGAGGATTCCTGCCCTGACGCTGCCGTGGTAAAGATTTGGATCTGCCAGAAGCTCAAACTCTCGGGCTCCTCGGCCTTCGTGCAAAATCAACTGGAACTACTGTCGACTTGTTATGAGTATATTAGTCAGCGTGGGCACTGGACATGGTGCATGCATAGGCCAAAATCAGAATGCATGGACACGTACCAGTCTTGCCCACACACACAAAACAAGGCATGAGAACATCGACACCCATACACTTTTCCCAACTGTTACACAGATAAACTCATTTCTTTCATTCACAACGCCCACTCCTAGTCTTCTACCAAGGCCTGAGACTCATTCATCACGCGCGCACACACGCACACAGACCGTTCTGTTTCCTCTTCCTGTTTCAGCACCAACAGCCAACCAGATTGGCCAAGTGGAATACTGGCAGGTCACATGGTCCTCTAGGCTAACTAACCCAATCAGCTGGTTGAGACTCTCCGCCAGTCAGACTGACATTATATCCAGGCAACAGCCAAAGGCTACTTAACAAATGGCACCCTATTCCCTATATAGTGCACTACTTTTTACCAGAGCCTGTGGTAGAGAATGGGATACCATTACTGACACTAAGACTCATCGTGGGTTTTCTCCCTTCCCTGTTGGACCTATGGCAAAAGTCCACGGCTAAAGTAATGCACTATATAGGAAATTTGATGCCATTTGGAATGTTGCTGGTATAGGGTCATTTACATTTAATCCCCAATCCTTATTTCAACCGCAGTCCTTTCAGCAGCTGAATTGCCATAAAACATTTTTTTTTTTTTTTTTTTACATGTTTTATTCTCGATCATTCTATTTCATTGGTACACAACTCTTTGTGATTGTAATGTGCTGGTCTTTGTCCACACTTTTTTACATTGGCAACTGATACAAGCCCAGGCAACAAACAATTGGTCATCTCCCTTGTCAAAATCGGACACAAAACCAGACGACACAGAGAGGAAGCTAGGCTAGGATGGTACATTGAGACGGTCTCCTCCAGGGCTGGTGCTAAGCCTAGAGTGAGGGAGGGCCCAACCCGGGCCTGGCGGTGAGCTAGCTGCAGCCCAGCAGCCTGCCTGCCTGCCTGGCCTGCTAAATAATACATAGAGGAGAGCTGCTGCCAGTCAGATTGTGCGGTAGTCTGGAGGAGGAGTGGAGCCTAGCGCCCGGCTGTGACACCGCAGCCCAGCCCTCACAGCTCCCGCTTCTATTTAAGACATTTATGTAATGTGTAGGCCTTCCACGAACTGGAAAGGGTGCTTGGTTTCCATAGCAAAAGATGTTCAAAGGGTAGGCTAGCCGAGTCATAGCTCACAACCTAAGGAGGCAATTTGTATTACTGATTCTGATATTAACTCCACCGCGAGGTTGTTTTGTCCTTTTGAAAATCTATAATGGATTATTGTGTGAGCCACCATTTTAATGTCCGCAACAGATTTAGTTCTGTAAGCTCTGTCATCCTTTTCATACAACAAATAAAGGATGGCTGGTAAGATTGATTCGTACACCACCTCTTTTTGACCCATCTAGGCCTATGTATTTCTTAGTGTTAACGTCTATATTTCAAGGTTGTATGTATTTCGGGCCGACGTCCCTGTGTCTGTCTGCTTGTATGGCCAGTATAGACTTTGTGTTGTGTACTGCGTTTGTTGTCTAAGCGTAGACTAGGAGCTTGGCTTACTTTGATGTGGCTTGCTTTGATCGCTGCTTCCATCTGTTGTTGTAATATGCACAGCCTTCCCCTCCCCCCCTCCCGTTCAACAGAGTCACCGCTCTGCTGGGTGACGTCACCGTCCCTGTTGCTATCTTGTCACTGTGGTAATTAAGCTAGTAGCACACAAGTACCCCTCACCGGAGCACGGTGTCCGCTCTACCCTGCTCTGCTCAGCTCTGTCTGGGTCATGTTTTTTTGTTATATTCTCTGACAGACAGGCAGGAGGTGAACAATGGGAGTATGGTACACTGTAGGTAGCCCAAGGCTGATTTTCAAGGCCTGTGTACTGTGAGTCTTTTGAGTAATGTTTGGGTTGTATTCTATGCAGGTAGATAGGCTATACTAAGCCTTACCCCCAATTACACCTAATGTTTTTATGACGGCGCATGTAACCTAGGTTGAATACGACCCTGCTGTCAAGTGTCGAGTGCTTGCTATGAACAGTGCCTGGGAGGAGGGAGTTTTTTGTCAAGCAAATTCCTATTGCGATTAAAGTATTAATACGTCCGGTTGCCAAGTAACAGAGAGCATTTGGCCTTCGGTGGTATTTGTGTTGAGAGTTCATGAATCTAGCTTTTCGATTTGAATATTCAAATGGTCCTTTTTGTATTTTGCTTTCATTGACCTATATGGGCCAAAGGTGAATGGTAGAGCATGCAACACTGGCTTGACACCTCCCCTGTGCAGCAATCTAGAGGGTCACCTTTACACCCATCTCAACATAGATTGACAGCCTACTTGATTTACCACCCATCAACAGTAGTATACATCAGTATATCAATTCTCTCTTAATTTGATTGTAAATGTCACAGCATTCAACTTAAACTGAAGTGTCACAATACGTAAGACTTCCATTGTTTGATTAATGAGAAGTCGGTTGACAGGAGATGACAGCAAAACAACGACGGTAGCTCCAACGTGATAGGTTGAAGATGAACTAAAGGTAAAACAGCCTAATTATAGGTGCCAGGCTGTCAGCCCTATCGAAGCCGATGCAGAGCGAGAGCAGTGTGCTGTCGGGACAAGTAGTTTTGAAGTCGTTGGCACTGAAATACGTTCACATGGAGCCGAACCTGAAACTCTTCCTCGTCCACCTATCACCAGCTAAAGGCAAGATGTCTTCCTCTGTTGCTGGCTGGCACCACTCTACGAAGGTGTTGCATTGCTAGGAAAGATTCACCGTAACATGCAGCCGCCCAGCCTCCCTGTGGGAACCTATGAAGGAATATGCTGTGGATTAGGAGAGAAAAAGAGTGGTGTGCAATTCCAGATAAAATCTAGTCAATTCAGGAAGTACACAAAAAACTCAAGAAAAAAATTATTAAATAAGGAAAATGTGGAATTAAATGGAATTTGGTTTACTTTCTGAATTGAAATGGAATTGGCCCCAACCCTGGTGCGTCTGCGGCTAACATCCCTTGCCTAATATTTTATTTTGGCTACTGAAGTTATTGTATGATGACTAACACCCAGTGTCAAAAAAGGATAGATCTGGATTATTCTGGTCTTTTTTTTTTGTCAACAGAATATGTTATTTAGCTCAATATTTTCATCCGGACTGGATTTAATTGCCTCTCATGATGATCTCTCTTATCCGGCCATCTCTGGACAGCATGGTGATGTTTCTCTGGACAAGCCTGAGCCAATAGGGATGTGTGGAATTGGAACATGCAGAGGAGTGGAGCCTCAAACCGGTATCTGAGTTCCTGCCTAACCCCTGTGTGTTGTGCAATCGGACACGCAATATTATTACTAACGCGTCATTTTCCCCTTTCCCATCCTCACATCTGGACTGGGTTAGCCAACACACCGTCTCTCCTTCCCAATACCAACCCACAACAATTTCATAACACACACTCTTTATTCACACTCTGTTCTCCCTCTTCAACTCTCACCCTAATTCATATCTCTACTCGCTCTTTACTACTTCCTCTTTCTTCTACTTTCACTCTCCCCTACTCCTTCTCTCTAGCTCATTATTTTGTCTTTATGTAATGACTCCAACATTCCAGCCCCACTTAACCCCGTTAAAGTCACAGAAGCAGGGCTTTAGACCCCCGCCCACCCCCTCGGGCCCAGGCCCCAGCCACGGTCTGGTCTGGCGTCCCATTAGCACACATTCTGTGTCTCCGTTCACCTAGAAACAAGACGCCGGCCGGGGACGTCACAGAGCACAGAGAAGGCCCCGGGAATACAGGCCTACAGTCTTTTATCCCCGTCCGGTCTGCACCCGTTGAACCGTTTGCTTTGAATCATCTGCGGCCCAAATGTATTGCAGTATAGTCCTACCCCTTTCAAAGAACGCTGTGGGTGTTGCCTGGGTATTGCATCGAGTTATCGGTATTTAGTGTCGTCGTCCCCGTCTTTTTTCCCCTGGAAAGCAGCTGTGCTTCTCTTTGTATGGATTGAAGCTTCCATGTGTGTTTTATTAGCAGAGAAAGGGGGTAAATACTTTCCAGGAAGCCAGGCGCTAAAAGACAAACGTAAACACAAACATGAAAAATTGGGTCTCGACATCATGTCTTGTCAATCTTAGTTTCCTGTTCCTTTCTAGAATTTTCCCAAAGTAACTCTCGCTGGGAACACAAGAACCTTGCCTGTTGCCCCATATTACAGAATACTGACAACATATTCCAGAACCATGAGAGTTTTAAATCTGTGTTCCAGCATTCCTCAGCTGCCTGGTTACAGCAGAACAGACAGGGAGGCATGTGACCTTCAGGGGTTAGATCTGTCTCCTTCCCCAGATAGGAAGGAATCCTCAACCTTGTTCTATAACAAAGATTTTATTTTCCAGTGGAGGTCACCCCCCCGAAACAGTGTGCAGAAAAAGGAATTCATATGCAAAAACCATTGTCTGAATAATCAAAGAATTATATGTTATGAACCTAGCAAATATGAAAACCAGATGTGTCCTACCTTTTTGGTAGGGTCGTAGAAACAAGCCTTGTTGTTTTTGTCTGGGTTTGTGCCCCCAGTTAAAACGTCCACAATGGTTTACAAGACTTCCAAATGCAGTACTCTGCTATTCTTCCCGACTTATCTCCTCTCTGCGAGATATTGCCCCTCATTGCAGCGAGGTCAAGAATGACACCAGTCCTCCTCCTCTCCAATCCGGCCATGTTTAGAACCTGTGGAATATGCCGGGCCAGGGTTGTATCTCAAATGCCTCCCTATCACTATATAGTGTACTACTATTAACGTCAAGAGTATGTCATTTGGGATGCAGACCAGGTTTTTGGATGGCTGGTGATTTATGTCTCTCATGGTGTCTATAGAATCAGGTATGTTATCGGGGGACCCAGAGAGGAGCGGCTGGTCCATTCGCCACCGTCATACAACAGGAGTTATTCACTGGGTTCTACTGCCTTATCTCCCACACCAGTTGGCTAATAGTGGGGGGGGGGGTGGAGGCTGGGTTAGGGGAAGAAGTATTGTGGAAGGGGATAGAGGACGGTGGGAGGGGATAGAGTATAATGGGGGAGGGGGGAAATGTAGACAATTTCTGTTGAAATGTAGACAATGCCACTTTGATTGCATTTCGATGGTGGACATTCTTTTCCTTGTAGAGAAGCTGGAATGACAAGAAGCTGCAGTATGCAGGACATGAGAGTTTACCATTCTCACATAAACCCCTTCTGATTTACAGACAGTCTTAATCACACAGTGCCTTCAGAAAGTATTCACTTTTCCCACATTTTGTTGTTACAAAGTGGGATTAATGCCCTAAGATCGATGTCCGCACCCCCGCGGAAATCTAATTGGCATAATAAAATAAATCCCCATACAAGTCTTTTTTTTTTTTTTTTAATTGGATGCGTCTCAATCTGCCGCATCCACACACAAACGGTTTGGCCTACAAACTACACTGAACTAAAATATAAAGTGTTGGTCCCATGTTTCATGAGCTGAAAACTGGTGGTTGGATTATCTTGGCAAAGGAAAAATGCTCACTAACAGGGATGTAAACAAATTTGTGCACAAAATTTGAGAGAGAAGCTTTTTTGGGGACGATTTGTTGTTCCATGTCATGAATCTGTTATTCAATGTGCTTGTATGGGCTATAAGAAGTTATTTATTTTCATCAAAACATTTTTTATACAGGACCAGTCAAAAGTTTAGACACACCTACTCATTCAAGGGTTTTTCTTTATTCTTACTATTTTCTACATTGTATAATAATAGTGAAGACATCAAATCTATGAACTAACACATATGGAATCATGTAGTAACCAAAAAAGTGTTAAACAAATCCAAATATATTTTAGGCTCTTAAGAGTAGCCACCCTTTGCCTTGATGACAGCTTTGCACATTCTTGGCATTCTCTCAACCAGCTTCATGAGGAATGCTTTTCCAACGGTCTTGAAGGAGTTCCCACATAAGCTGAGCACTTGTTGGATGCTTTTCCTTCATTCTGCGGTCCAATTCATCCTAAACCATCTCAATTGGGTTGAGGTCGGGTGATTGTGGAGGCCAGGTCATCTGATGCAGCACTCCATCACTCTCCTTCTTGGTCAAATAGCCCTTACACAGCCTGAAGGTGTGTTTTGGGTCATTGTCCTGTTGAAAACAAATGATAGTCCCACTAAGCACAAGCCAGATGGGTTGGCGTATTGCTGCAGAATGCTGTGGTAGCCTTGCTGGTTAGGTGTGCCTTGAATTCTAAATAAATCACTGACCGTGTCACCAGCAAAGCACCAACACACCACCTCCTCCATGCTTCGTGGTCGGAACCACACGTGCAGAGATCATCCGTTCACCTACTCTGCGAATCACAAAGACATGGCGGTTGGAACCAAAAATCTCACATTGGACTCATCAGACCAAAGGACAGATTTCTACTGGTCTAATGTCCATTGCTCGTGTTTCTTGGCCCAAGCAAGTCTCCTCTTAATGGTGTCCTTTTAGTAGTGGTTTCTTTGCAGCAATTTGACCCCGAAGGCTTGATTCACGTAGTCTCCTCTGAACAGTTGTTGAGATGTCTGTTACTTTAACTCTGCAGCCCAAATAAATGCTTCACATTCTGAGGTGCAGTTAACTCTAATGAACTTCTCTGCAGCAGAGGTAACTCTGGGTCTTCCATTCCTGTGGCGGTCCTCATGAGAGCCAGTTTAATCATAGTGCTTGATGGTTTTTGCGACTGCGAGCGACAGCCACCACTATGCTTGAAAATATGGAGAGTGGTACTCAGTAATGTGTCGTATTGGATTTGCCCGATTTATATAACACTTTGTATTCAGGACTAAAAGTTAATTGCTTTGCGCATTTCTTGCAGTATTACTTTAGTGCTCTGTTGCAAACAGGATGCATGTTTTGGAATATTTTTTATTTTGTACACGTTTTCTTTTTACTCTGTCAATTAGGTTAGTATTTTGGAGTAACTATAATGTTGTTGATCCATCTTCAGTTTTCTATCACAGCCATTAAGCTCTAACTGTTTTAAAGTCACCATTGGCCTCATGGTGAAATCCTTGAGCGGTTTCCTTCCTCTCTGGCAGTTAGGAAGGACTCCTGTATCTTTGTAGTGACTGGGTGTATTGATACACCATCCAAAGTGCTATTAATAACTTCACCATGGTCAAAGGGATATTCAATGTAAAAAATTGTTTACATATATTGGAAAACCTCCCTGGTCTTTGTGGATGAATCTGTGTTTGAAATTCACTGCTCGACTGAGGGACCTTACAGATAATTTTGTATGTGGGGTACAGAGATCCGAGGTAGTCATTCCAAAATCATATTAAACACTATTATAGCACACTACAACATTAACTTATTATGTGACTTGTTTATCACATTTTTGCTCCTGATCTTATTTAGGCATGCCAAAATAAAGGGGTTGAATACTTACTAAAATTTCAGCTTTCAATTTTAATGAATTGTTGGCCAGTGACAATCTTTCATCTTTAATAGTAGCATTTAGCGAGAGCCTTTGATATCTGTCCTCCATCACTTGGTCTAAACACACTTTTACATAGTAGAGGACGATGGTAGAGGAATATGTAGGCCTGAGGATTGAAAGCCATTGTAGCGGATTGTCCCACCCTTGATCTGGCGTCATTATAAAACATGTTTTGAAGCAGGTCACCCCACCACTGTTTTAATGGATGTAGGCCTATATCATTCATTTAAAACACATATTGCCCCTTTAAACCATGTTTCCCTGTCAGTGCTTATGGCATGTTGGTCTCAGTCGGTCAGTCAAATAAAATGTAGCAGTCTTGGGGGTAGAAGCTGTTCAGGGTCCTGTTGGTTCCAGACTTGGTGCATCACTCCCGCTTGATGTGCAGTAGCAGAGAGAACAGTCTGTGACTTGGGTTGCTGGAGTTTGACAGTTTTTAGTCTTCCTCTGACACCGCCTGGTATAGAGATCCTGGATGGCAGGAAGCTCGGCCCCATTGATATACTGGACCGTACGCACTAGAGGTCGAACTATTCGTCGGAATGGCCGATTAATTAGGGCCGATTTCAAGTTTTCATAACATTCGGAATCGGTAATTTTGGGCGCCGATTTAAAATATATATAAAAAAACACCTTTATTTAACTGGGCAAGTCAGTTAAGAACACATTCTTATTTTCAATGACGGCCTAGGAACGGTGGGTTAACTGCCTTGTTCAGGGGCAGAACGACATATTTTTACCTTGTCAGTTTAGGGATTCAATCTTGCAACCTTACGGTTAAGTAGTCCAACGCTCTAAACACCTGCCTCACGAGGAGCCAGCCTGTTACGCGAATGCAGTAAGAAGGCAAGGTAAGTTGCTAGCTAGCATTAAACATATCTTATAAAAAACAATCAATCAATCATAATCACTAGTTATAACTACACATGGTTGATGATATTACTAGTTTATCTAGCGTGTCCTGCGTTGCATATAATCGATGCAGTGCGCATTCGCGAAAAAGGACTGTCGTTGCTCCAACGTGTACCTAACCATAAACATCAATGCCTTTCTTAAAATCAATGCACAGAAGTATATATTTTTAAACCTGCATATTTAGCTAAAAGAAATCCAGGTTAGCAGGCAATATTAACCAGGTGAAATTGTGTCACTTCTCTTGCGTTCATTGCACGCAGAGTTTGGGCCGCCTGGCTCATTGCGCACTAATTTGCCAGAATTTTACGTAATTATGACATAACATTGAAGGTTATAAACGTTTTGTTTTCGAGATGATAGTTTCCGGATTCGACCATATTAATGACCTAAGGCTCGTATTTCTGTGTGTTATTATGTTATAATTAAGTCTGATTTGATAGAGCAGTCTGACTGAGCGATGGTGGGCACCAGCAGGCTCGTAAGCATTCATTCAAACAGCACTTTCGTGCGTTTTGCCAGCAGCTCTGCTGTTTATGAATTCAAGCCTATCAACTCCCGAGATTAGGRTGGTGTAACCGATGTGAAATGGCTAGCTAGTTAGCGGGGTGCGCGCTAATAGCGTTTCAAACATCACTCGCTCTGAGACTTGGAGTAGTTGTTCCCCTTGCTCTGCATGGGTAACGCTGCTTCGAGGGTGGCTGTTGTGGTTGTGTTCCTGGTTCGAGCCCAGGTAGGAGCGAGGAGAGGGACGGAAGCTATACTGTTACACTGGCAATACTAAAGTGCCTATAAGAACATCCAATAGTCAAAGGTATATGAAATACAAATGGTATAGAGAGAGAGAGTCCTACAATTCCTATAATAACTACAACCTAAAACTTCTTACCTGGGAATATTGAAGATTTATGTTAAAAGGAACCACCAGCTTTCATATGTTCTCATGTTCTGAGCAAGTAACTTTTAAACGTTAGCTTTCTTACACTTTCTTGCACTTTTACTTTCTTCTCCAACACTTTGTTTTTGCATTATTTAAACCAAATTGAACATGTTTCATTATTTATTTGAGGCTAAATTGATTTTATTGATGTATTATATTAAGTTAAAATAAGTGTTCATTCAGTATTGTTGTAATTGTCATTATTACAAATACCGATTAATCGGACGATTTTTTAAATGTATCTGCTTTTTTTGTCCTCCAATAATCGGTATCGGCGTTGAAAAATCGTAATCGGTCGACCTCTAGTACGCACTACCCTATGTAGCGTCTTGTGGCTGGATGCCAAGCAGTTGCCATACCAAGCAGTGATGCAACCAGTCAAGATACTCTCAATGGTGCAGCTGTCTAACTTTTGGAGGATCTGAAGGTCCATAACAATTTTTTTTACAGCCTCCTGAGGGGGAAGAGGCGTTGTAATGCCCTCTTCACGACTGTGTTGGTGTGTGTGGACCATGATAATTCATTCATTGGTGATGTGGACAGCGAGGAACTTGAAGCTCTGGACCTGCTCCACTACAGCCCCGTCGATGTGGATGGGGGCGTGCTCTTACCTTTTCGTTTCCTGTAGTCTATGATCAGCTCCTTTTGTCTTGCTGACATTGAGGGAGAGGTTGTTGTCCTGGCACAACACTGCCTGGTCTCTGACCACCTCCCTGTAGGCTGTCTCATCGTCATCGGTGATCAGGCCTACCACCGCCGTGTCATCTGCAAACTCAATAATGGTGTTGGAGTCGGACCGTTCAGAAGAGCCTTGATTAGCTCCCTGTATTTTTCCAGCAGGAATGGAATGGGTTTGTAAATGCCCTTCCCAGACTTCTCCATTCCTCGCCCTCTTCTCTTTCACCAGCTTCTCTCTCGGCTCCTCACTCCCCTCTCCCTCAATTTTTTCCGCCTCCGCCTCTCTCTTTCACTCCCGCCTTCTCACTCGTCTCTCTCACTCGTGCCGCCTTTGCTGCGCCATGAAGGCTAGTCATGTGACAGGGGAGGTGGGTGGGATCGTTATTTTTTTTTCCCTCTCCCAGCACATCAAACCCTTTGTTCTCCACTAAACCCCGCCCATAGACAGACACACACACACACACACACACACACACACACACACACACACAGGCTGACTGGAAGAGCTACTCTCTCTTCCCATCTTTCCTCCCTCTCGCTCTTTTGTTGCTGCTAAAAGCAGCATGAGGCTCCTGGCTCATCCCACACTGCTAATGGCATTTAGATATGCTCATGTATTTTAAAGAAGGGCGGATGATTTTTCTCCCCTTGCGCTCGTTCCTTTACCCTTTTAACAGTCAGATGTTATGTCCCTGTTACCTCAGCGACCATGACGATTACCACCCGCCTTTTATATCCTGTGTTTTTGTTTTGCCTCACTGCTCGCAGCGTTCATTTCCTGGTTGGGCGGGTTTCTCGTTTGTGTGCGTGTGTACACTACTGGCTGACTTCTGAAACTATCTGAAATATTAATCAAAGTGTTAGATTTTTACATAAATCATAAGGCACTTGGTTTGATGTTGGAGTGGTGGGCTAGGTTGATGTTATCAGTGCTATGTTGAGCATGAGATTCCGTCTTATTTCTCTCTGTGGTTTACCAGCTAGCCATCATCTTGTGGTCTGGTATTCCTTTACTATGGACATTGCTACTGTCTAGCTACACACACACACTACAAAACTGTAGGGCTGTGACGATACCAGTATCGCAATATTTTGTCCATGCTAAAAATGATAATGCGGTGCATTTAAGAACCTGCTGTATGTCAAATATATAAAAGTCACCATGGATAACCATATAATGATATTTGTTTCCAACATTAGGGCTGTTCTCTTACAGAAGTGAAATCCACTTTGTGTTTTGTTTCCTTGCAGCAATACTAACGAGTATGTTGATACTGGTATCGTCTCGGCCCTGCAAAACAGCTCCCATTCCTAGGTGAGAGCAGAGTAGAGACAGGTGTGAATGACTCATCCCTGGTGAGAGGACAGGACCCCACGCTTCAAGGTCACACACACACTTTCCTACCACAAAGCCAGTAATACTCCTTACTGACGTTACTCTGGATTTCTTCTCAATGCCAGGCAGTATATCCCTATATTTCCACCAGGGCTTGTTTCACCCAGACACGGCCTCCCAGAGCTCTGACCCTTCTGTATGTGTCTCTGACGTCAGGCCTCTCACAGAGACACAGGAATCTAATTTTATTCTTCACATGCTTTGTAAACAACAGGTCTAGACTAACAGTAAAATGCTTACTTACGGGCCCTTCCCAACAATGCAGAGAGAAATAATAGACAAGTAATAACACGTAATAATAAATACACAATGAGTAATGATAGCTTGGCTATATGCACAGGGTACCAGTACCGAGTCGATGTGTAGGCGTATGATGTAATTGAGGTAGATATGTACACATAACTAGGAATCAAGTGACTAGGCAGCAGGATAGATAATAAACAGTAGAAGCAGAGTACGTGATGAGTCTAAAAGATCAAATAAAAAGTTAGCAAAAAGGGTCAATGCAGATAGTGTGTGATGGATGGATCTATAAGAGGGAGCCTCACCAGAGAGGATGGCACATGGCCACTTAACCTCTCCCCGACAAGTCGGAGACCGCGTGCATGCAACCGAGAATGTCAGCTAAAAGTCAGAAGAGAGAAGCGAGTGACTCGGTGGTATGTGTTTGGCAGCTACTAAATCCACAGTGTGTGTTTAGTGAATATCAGCTACACTGCACTAGTCAGAGATGAAGAGTGGCTGTGGTTTTTCCCGATGGCCGTCACACTCCCACAGAGAATTGTATTATGGTATTGTCAGAAAGTCAAGGAAGAGGCCTGTTTTTGCCGGACGCCCTCGCCGGCTCTGAGCACTTATTGAAATGAGTTGTGAATAAATGTAAAATGTATTTAAATGTCTTGGCTATTTCTAAAGAACCTCGTCTGGATTTCTGAAAGTCAGCAGGGGCACTTCACATGCCCTCTGTGAGAGTGTTGTTATTATACACACACGTCATGTTTTGTGTGAGAGTGACTTCTTGTCGGAGCTCCTGTCCTGGCATTTGTTTTTTAGATTGTGTGTGTTTTCCTGTGTGGGTGTTTCTGTGAACGTCAGTGTTATTGGTTGTCCCTGTACTGGTGCTTTTCCACTGAGACTAACCCCTACACCAGTAGGTTGCCAGTGTTTTATGTTAATGGTAGCGCTAGTGTAATTGTTTCCATCCGGAGTGTGACACTAAGACCTCTGCATCATTCAAGACTCCTGTCCTGTCTGTCTGTCTGTCTGTGAGAGAATGTGATTGTGGCTACTTCCTGTTTGCCTGCTTCCTGTTCCTGTGTGGATCACAGAGAGGAGCGGGGGGGGACTCATTGTGTCGCTACAGCAGCAAGCAGCAGCCAAAACTCCTCCCTCTGTCCCTTCCTCTCTCTCACCCTCACTCTCCACAGCCCTACTACACACAGCATTCTCCCTCCTCTCCATAGCCCTACAACGCATGGTTCATTCTCTCGCCCAGCCACTGCCCCCGGTGGTTGACTGTAGCACTGCAGTACTTGGCCTACTACAGTACTGCCCCTCCCCCACACTCACCACAGCCCATGTGGAATTTTTTTTATTGAAAAAAAAAGACTTGGAGGAAGAAAACAGCACTGTTAATTTATAATGAACTGGAAAAACTGTATTCAGGTGTCCTGGTTCAGATTTGTGTTTGTTTGGTTAGACATGAGGAGGTAATTGTTTCTCTCCCCACCACCTCCCGCCCTGCAATGGCCTTGTTTATAAGTCCGTGTGTCCTTTTTTACTCATCAGAATATAAAATACACCATCTCTGAGTAGCTGATTATTCCGTCTTCTGAAGTCCTCCCATATGTTGTTGCTCACTGGCTACCTTTATGGAACTGGCCACGTCACGCTCCTTTTGCTATATCACACTACCAATGGAAATGGGAGGCTGCCTTACTTTCCTTTTTCCTACAGTTTTGTGTGTGTGTGTGATTGTGCTAAAGAGAGGGATTATACATGCATGTTCTCATGCACATCCATTTTATCATGTCTTTTTCCTAAAGGGAACTGTGAAGAGGAGTGTATTTATATCCAGCCGTCATGAAACTGTGTGTGTGTGTGTGTGTGTGTGCCCGTGTAGACAGGCGAAACTTTGGAACCTTCTTCTGAATGTATGACATAAAGTCTCTGACTCTTGGAAAGACGTTTTCTATTTTACATTGCCACATTCTAAAAAACAGCATGTTTTGCTATACTAGTCTCTTTGTCGGTATAAGAGATTCTGGAAGAGAGAACTCAGCCCCTTCTAAGCCAAAAGTGACCTTGTTCGGTTGGTTTGTACTGATTATTGATAGCTGTAAAGAGGGTGAGAATGAGAGCCGTAGGGGGATGGGTGCTTGGGCGAGTCTTGAACTGGCGGCACTGTCCCAAATGATACCCTATCCCCTATATAGTTGACTACTTTTCACCAGAGCCCTATGGACCACGGTCAAAATGAGTGCGCTAAATAGGGAATAGTGTGCCATTTGGGATGCAATGTTTGTTGAGAGGTTGTCCTCTAAATTCCAGTCAGAGTAGATGAGGGGGTGGGGAAGGAGGAGGAGGAGGAGGGCCTGTAACAGCAGAGGCCTCACTGGTCTCCAGCCATCTCACCAGACTGATAGGAAAGTGGGTTATGTAATGTTGGCTCTATAGAAAGAACATAGCAGCCCTCTCTTTTTCTCTCGCTCTCTTCACTTTCTCCATTTCTGATCATCTGTCTTTTCCCTGCCCGCTCTTTTACCCCCATTGCACTGATTTCTTGCCCTCGTTGTCCCGGTCTTCTCTGTCGCAACCTCCCACCCTTGTTTTTCTCTCTCTCTCTCCCTCTTTCTGGGACAGAGTGTGATCGAGGGGAATCTTGAGTCATTTCCTACCCAAAATGTCCTTCGCTCACATCGGCCATCATGTCGAAATCTTGGCTTGAACACAGCTCATTCAGGGTTGGGGAGGCAACTACTAGGCGTGCAGGCCCAGGTGTAGAACACTACAGTTTTGTGCTGCTACTGCTATTTAAACGTAAGAAATACAAACAAAGTCGAGCAGCTCGGGGAGCCAAGAGAAAGTGTCGATTTGATTACAATAAAGGTCATCAGTCACTGGGGGACTGGAAGTGTGTGTGTGTTAGGCATGGACATTTGATTTTACTATTCAAATAATATCATGAATATATATATTTTTTTTACTTCAATGGCAACTTGCTCACGTGACTCAGGAGAGGTGGTGCACTTTGCTTGTTGGAGAGAGGGGGATTTTCCATTGGTTAGAAATGTCCCAATTCACTTGCTACACGTGAAGCTTCTCTGATTGATTGACCGGCAATAACGAGCTAGACGTGTGAAAAGTGTCGAGGCTACCGATGCGTCTTTTTTATGGGGCGCATTCGTAAGAACTGTCAGAACTGTTGTTATATAAACATTTAGAGTGGCAAGGTCTGTCCTAGAATGTAGCAATGTCACAGATAATTAAATCAAATTTTAGAAAAAGCCTCTCTTTTTTTAATTATGAGCTTGGAAGTAACCAAATACTAACGCCCGTTCGAATAACCACACCCATCCATCCCGTGTGTGTGTGGTGGCTTAGATGTAATAACAAAAGTCTGTGGCTAGTGTTGTGAATGAAGGCGGGTGGATGTTTTTGAGGCTTTTTTCCCCATTAGTGTTATTTGTGTGACGCCCGTTTACTTCATTCCAAAAGTCCTTGTCACTGACCTCGGAGCCCTCACGGACCCTCCTCCAAACAAGCAATCACACTTCCCACACACAATCTCTCTCTCACACTGACGCGCACACTCCCTTCTCTGCTCTGACCCTGTCCTCCTCTCGCTCTAACCGACAGATGGAGACGTGCGGAGGGGCGCTACGCGGTGGATAGGGCCTCCATAGTCAGCCACTGGAACTGGCTGCAGGCCCACGTGTCTGACCTGGAGTACCGCATCCGCCAGCAGACGGACATCTACCGTCAGCTCCGCTCCAACAAGGTCAGCACCACCACCACACAATACATACAACACTGGTTCTTAACACTGGTTACGTGTTTTAAAAAATTAAAAAGTAGTTCAGTGTTTCTCTATGGTCAGCACCCTCCGTCTCTGCCACCTGGTTGCCCTGGCAACACATTCAAGAGTGGAAGGGAAGGGGCGGACCGGGTGAAAGTCATGTCATTGGTAGATGGGGATGTAGAAGCATGTCACGTGACCTAACGTGTCTCTCAATCCCCGCGCTCAAACTAGCTTAGCTCACACCTCGACTACGGATGAGAAAAGTGGGAACGCTTTTCTACTCTGTTCTTATCAAGAGTATGTTGCGAACCTCGATACCTCTGACATGCCTGTCTGCTTTTAGCCCTCATTTTCTTCCCCACTCTTATCCTCTGCTTCTCCCACTTTTTCTCTCCTTCTTTCTCTCACTTCATCCATCCAACGGTAATTTCCCAGTGGAATATCATAGCCTTCCTGGTAAAATGTGTAGCTTGTTCATGGTGCCCCTTACCTTGTCTGTGGCTACACCAAAACCAGTTACTTTGGTGCAAAGCCACTGTTACCTCTGGTGTTATGAATCAGAAGGACTGAAGAGCTCACCCTGGCCTATCTGCGCTCTCGTAGGGTTCCATAATGCTGGCAGAGACCTCCCCCTTTGACGTGTCACCTGAGGACGGGGAGGTGAAGGCGGAGCCTGTTGGTTGCCCGGTAATAAAGGTAAATGAGTCTGACGATGTAACTGTCCAATCAGATCCTCAACAAGCCTGTGTGTCTTCATTTCTTCGACATCAACTCGCGTATCCTAAACATGTCCTAGTTTTAGATGAATAGGTACACATTTCAATTAGTGCTGACATCCTCTTAAGTCATGTAGTATGATGCGCTGTTTTCATAGAGAAGGAATCAGATGCGACTTTTCCACTTAGTGTGGTCCCTCCCTACCAGTTCAGGGGAGAAAGAGAAGAGGGAGGGAGAGAAGACACCGCTCAAGATGGCACCCTGGCACTGTGCCCAAAATAGAGAGACGGGAATAAGACTCCCCCACAGAACCCCAACCAGCCCCCGGGACTTGGGAGGGAGGGAGGAGGGACTACTATCTCGGGAGGGGGAGGTCCCAAAACAGTGGTGGTCTTTGTTTTGTCATGCCAAGTAGTGTTGACCTTTCTATCCATTCAGTTGTGGCCCGAGGAATTCACTAGGTCATTCAACTGTTCTGGGCTAGGCTGTAGTGGAATGGAGTTGAGGAGGGTGGGTTGGGAGAGAGTTTCGAAGGGGAGTTCCATGTTAGCCGTGCCAACCTTGTCTTTGGTTCCAGGAGTGCGGCTCAGACGGTGGGGCGGAAGGTCCCGGAACGGTCTCCGTGGAAACGGGCCCGAGGAAAGGTTGCGCGTCCGGGAGACGGGTCAACGGGATCATCAACAGGTACGACGCGATGGAATGAACCCTCTTTACCCGTCCACTAGGTCTGTGTCCTTTCAGCAAGGCGGCCTCTATGCCAACCACTCCGTCTGAACAAAGGGGTGTGTGTGCGAGGGGACATGATCCATGTGGGAATTGCAGCTGCTCACTGTTCTTCCCAAACATACCACAGGGTTTGTACACACAGCACTGTACAAGCTTGTACGTACATGTGTTCATGCTGCAGCCTTTTTCATCTAGTGGAATGCAGAACTGTGAATGGCATAATCATTCTGTCACCGAGTGATACGTATTCACACTCCTTATAAATGGGATGGGAGTTTTCCCCCCATGCTGTTACATTGAGACCTACCAAATAAAGATACTCAATGGACAGTCAAAACATAAATCCAGAATTATCATGATGAACATTATCAATCGTAGTAGTAGTAATATACAGAGTCATGTATTGCAGTGTTGATCAGCGATCTTCCCTGCAGCTTATGTCATAAGTCTCTAGACATAGATTGTCCATATTTGTTAGTGCTGAGCGACTATCCGAATTTTCTGTTATTTTTCGGTTTTTAAACTAGTTGACCGACATCGGTTCAATTATTTGAGTTCCATGTTGTTCAGTTTTATTCTGTGAGCTCAATGTGCACATTGCACCGTTTCTCTAGAGATAAATCAGATCCAGCCTGAACTGTGCGATGTAGTAGGGAGTTGTAGTTTCCAACAGGCCAATATTCTACATAGTTTAGCTCATAAAACGTGGTAATTAACTACAATGACCATAATCCATTGTACGTCTACTTGTCCGGTCTCTGTTTCATTTATGCCTGCTAGGGAAGAGGCAGAAGAATGCGCGTTTGTGAGGTGATATAGAGAGCATCTGTTGCTTCGCTAGGTATCACTACCTGATAATACATGATCCAAGTGATTTGATAGTTGGTATTCAGCAGTCATAAAAGTATGCCTTATTTACGTTGAAGAACTACAAAATAGTGATTTTTGTCAGAAAGCATTGGCTCTATAGAGATGAGATGATGACTTGGAATTAAATAAAGTCATAAAATATACACAACTGAAATATTTTTATTGAAGTAATGTGAATAAATGATGGTTAATAAGTGATAAGTAATAATGGGTAGTGGTGTAGTGATGGGTGATGGGCAGTCACTACCATTAATGGGACTTGTATTGTGTTATTTCAGTGTTACAGCATTCAACCCAAATAATCGAAACCGACCTCAAAAAGCACTAATGGACTCGGCGCTAACATTTGTCCGGTCTAGATGCACTGCTGTGCACAGGGTTTCTTCTTTCGTGTAGCGTAGTATTGATGAGTGACTGTCCCTCCCTCCAGCCTGCGGCCTGGTTCTCCAGAGTGTTCTGACCTGGAGGAGCAGCTGAGGAAGCAGCAGCAGAGCCTGCCCTCGTCCCAGCACCAGCTACCGTGCTCCCCTCAGGACGACACGTGTGTGGCGGCCCGCACACGCCCCCTCCTCAGCTGCAAGAGACGACGCCTCGTCAGGCCTAGCACCGTCACCAACCTCAACCGCAAGGTTTGTTTGTGTGTGTGTGTGTGTGTGTTTGCGCTTTACTGTGTGCGTGTGTGTGTTGTAATGTCTTTGTGTTGGTACGCTTCCACTGCTACATTGTCATTCTGTGTGTTTTCAGCTCTTTTTTTGTTGTTTACTGGGTAGTGAATGGGTGTATTGTTTGCTAGTATGACTCAGTGTCCTTGAACTACGGAGGGGTTGGCAGATTTTTGTCTGTGTATAGCCTATATATTATGTGTGTGTTTATATGGATACGCTATCTGCAATGTGTGTCCTTTTACTCATGGGTGGTGGATTGGTGTGTATTTGTTCACGGCGCGGCATTAACGTTTGTCCGGTATGTGAGACAAGCAGAATATAGAATGCAGAATATTGCATGTCGTCCGGATGGACAAGTAAAAAAAAATCACACAAGTCACAGTATCAAACAATTACTCACATCGGAATTGGACCAGAGTATCCTCCACATGCGTTGTTGTGCACTGTTCTCCCAATTTATGCAGAGCGCCATCAGAATATGATTGTATTGCATTGAAAGGCTGGATATGTCCATCACTTTTGAGATCAGAGCCGCACGTAGCCACGTTTGCACATTTCTTCATATCCCTTGCTAGTTAGTGAGTTATTTGCCCAGGTATAGCACATTTTTGGTCAGCAAACAGGGTTCGTATGGTCATGAAAATCCTTGAAAAGTCATGGCGTGGGCATCACCTGCTTTGTGCCTGTTTGATTGGGCCCGAGGAGAGAGAGGGAGACATTATAGCAGGTAGGCCTATAAAATAATGATGGACAACCTATTAAACTAGAGAGCCAATTCAAAACATATCGTGTCGCCTGGCTAGTTATCTCAGTAGTTAAGTATTTATCTAAAAGCTACATCTATTAATGTCGTTGTCATGTCCGACGTCCCAAACAAACATTTCACTAGCACTCGTCGTGAATAATGAACGGGTGTAATACTGTTGTGAAACCACCTCTCAAGCACTCAAAATTGGGAGTTGAGAAATAAATCTGACACATTTGAAAAGCTATATTAAACATTGGCCGTGTCATTCTGACAGCGTTAAAATATTTGTATGATTTGATCCAAGCCCAAATGACAAATGATTCCCAATGCTGTCAATAGATCTCCACTGAAACCTGAATATTTTAGCCTTACAATGCAGATAAACATGTTAGTTACCTTGCTTTGAGGTAGCCAACCGTAGCCGTTTGATCCCTGATTCATTTAATGAGGAAAGTATGTTGTAAAGACAAAGTGTTTAGTTGTAATATGTTTTCGGGCCAACCATCCTCCAGGAGAGCCTTAAAGGGGCAGTGTTCTATTTTCAGACAGGCTTGAATATGCAAAGAAGCCTGTTGGCAGAGGGTAGCCTACATTTTTTGTGATTCTCTGTATGGTAATAATAATGGTCATTGTATTTTGTAAAGTGATACCTTGCATCAAGTCACCCTTTTGGCCCACGGTGTTACAGACCATCAAGTGACTTGAGCTTTTGGATAAGTACAAAATCGGTCCTACTTGTCCAGAGGACAAGTGGCTAAAAAAGTGAATGTATGCCGGTCTGTGCGTGTCTTGAGTTACAAGTGTGAAAAGGACATGCGAGCATCTGTGTTTGTACTAGCATTAAGTGTGATTCCACGTGGGGAGTGTACGTGTTTGTTAATGTACTAACTACAGCATATGGGTTAGTGAGGAGTGACCACCAGCCCTCCACACCAGTACATTTAAGGATCTGCATTAGAACTCTCATACCCTCGGTGTGTGTACATAGTCTACATGTCTTCTACCTCTGCATTCTGCAAAGAGGTCTATTCCTTCATGCGAAGTGGCCTTGGAACAGGTGGCTAGTTTCCAACGACACAGGTAGGGCTGAATGCTGCTGACTCGTGTTCTGTTAAAACCAGACGTGTTGTTATATTTCTCGACTAGGAGGAGCTGCCTGACAGAAACCCACAATTCAAAAAGGTCTGGCTGGGCGGGATGGGGGGGGGGGGGGGTACTTATCCTAGATCAACACTCCTACTCTGTTCAGTAACAGGAAACGCCGACATAACGGGAACGCGCTGTAAACAAGCTGTCCTCTCAGCTCCTAGTGTTTCAGATAGTTGTTAAAGCCATAAACTAAACAGGAACTCTGGCTTATCTTGTTAAACCAGCACCGCCGCAGTTTCAAAGGCTTCGCCTACGCTATGGCAATAAAAGCTAAGCTAATGGTGCTATCTGTCCATGTTTATTTCTTAAACAATTTGAATCTGGTCCACTTTTTGGTTGCCTTGCAAGAAGGCAGGCGTTGTAGAAAGTGTCCATGTTTGCAGCGGTTTCATTGCTGTTGTGCAACAGTGTGTTGTTGCTGGAACAGGAATATGATGACTAGTTCTATCCGAGCTTCCCTCTGTTGTTTACATGTTCCCCATGTGTCTGGATATTACACGCTTGTTATTGCATTGAGAATTTGTACTCACTCAATTACTCAGGCCTACCTGGTTAAATATGTTTAAAGAATCATCCCACTTTCCTTCCCTCTCCCTCCCTCTCTTCTCCAGGGCCAGAGGCTGTGCGTACCGGGTCCTCGCTGCGGCTGCGAGGTCAACCCCCAGTGTATGACGTGTGGTGGCCGCACCCTCTCCTCCTCTGACGTCCAGTACGAGCGCCCTCTACTGGAGAGGCTGTCCCAGTTCGATCCCTGCGTGCACCCCATCCTCTCCCTCTCAGACGGTAAGATTGATTGGTTGATTGATTTGATCATAAACACGCATCCAAACCCGCTCCCGCCGGAGACAACGTTGCATTAAAACAGGGTACGCCTAGTAGCTACGTGCACCCCATCTTTTCTCTCACAGTTGTAAGTAGCTCCGACCTCGTCATGCCCTGGGTCAAAAGGGTTGGCTAACAAGGGACAGGGGTTGCTGTGCCGTCCTGTGCTTGCTGGGTAGTGGAGCAGCATAGTTGGTTTATAAGTGATAAAGATCCAGTATGGAATACTTAGGCGCACCCCATTTTATATAGACTATTTTCTAGGCAGAAATTGAGCTGTAGCTTTGACGTATGGAGAACTTGCAGCACCACCAGCTTCAATCCAATCAAAGGTCATTGTTCGACACATGTCATGTAGCGTTTATTTCATTCTGACTCTTGGGCCTGCCAGTGCTAAGATTAAAGGCAAGGGGAAATAGGATGTAGAGAGCAGGATGAAAGCAGGCCAAATCCTCAGGGGGTCAGCAGGGGTGGAGGGACTTCTAGAGCTTCCGGTCTGGACTTGCTGAAGTCCTCCCCCTGGTGGATTGAGTGAGAAATCCACTCTGACGCTCTGTCAAAGCACTGCTGCTCAATGCATCCACCCTCCCCCTCTCTCGCAGTCCCAGATGTGCCTTTTCCACATGAGAGGAGCTAGCCAGCTAGCTAGGCCTGAGAGATGTGAAAGCTTCAAAAGTCTGCAGCGTAATGAGGTATAAAGGACTGGCTGGAGATGGATGGTGCAGTCAAGTAGGTCAACTGGTGAGAGAGGCGATGGTTGGTGGTTGAACAGGCAATGACCGTGCTATGCTACTGTCTGTCTAAAGGTGGTAGCGAGGGGCTACCACCTGCTGTAGCTGGCACACACAACGGCGTTGGCCTTTTTAATAGTGCACGGTTGACGGGGTTTGTCGTTTTTATAAGTTTGATCTGATCTGTAGTCCCCCTAGAATCTACGCCTATACAGTTCTCGATACCTGACCGGTGCTTTGTTTCTATTTTGCTGGGCCAATGTGTTTAGGTGTAGGTTTATTTGAACATCTTGGTACATATGCAGAAACATACACTATTTGCGCCCCTACTAGATGGAAATTACAAGTGTAATGGCTGTGCTCAATGCAATGGCACTTATAAATGTAGATCCTTCAAACACCCACAAACGGGGAAATCGATCCCAATCAAAGGTGTTATTACGTGCTCCACTAAGGCAGTTATTTATCTTATAACTTGTCCTTGTGGTAATAATGATGTGGCTAAAACAAAGCGTGAATTAAAAGTATGTATCTCAGAAACTTCTGCAAAAACTTGAATTACCCAGTTGCGGCTCACTTTTTGGAGGCAGGCCACTCGATTTCGTCTCTGCGTTATATTGGCATCGAACATGTCACCCTCCCTAGAAGAGGGGGTGACCTTGATAATTTATTGTTAAAATGAGAGGCTGCCTGGATCTTTAACTTAAAGACCCTTGCTCCCTTCGGTCTCAACGTAGACTTTGATCTGAAGCCATTCTTGTGATTATTGTGACTTTGCCATTGTAATTGTTTGTAAGCTTGTGTAGTCTAAAGTGAATCTATGATCGTATGCTATCCATTTGTTTTTTGTATGCTGCTCTTTGTATGCCATTTTAATATTTGAGAATTAACCAATGATATTAGGCCACTCTTGGCCATGATTACAGACACCTGTGTGTCCTTTGACACTATATAAACGAGTCATCCCGCAGTGTTTGTGATTATACCCTGATGAAGACAGCTTTGCTGTCGAAACGTTGGTAATTACATTTTTGCATCTGAGCTCCTAGAGTGTGCGGCTCTCCTTTATTTTCAAGTTTTCTACTCTGCTAGCCAGCACCTCGCCTAAATAGGTGTGCGTTTCTTTTTCTTCTACATGTGCAGAAACAAACATAACATTTGATGTCATACAATGTAAAACACAAGTAAAAGATAATGATCAGCTGAACTATATGGACAATGAATTATCAATAAAGCATGAGTCATAAACAGCATAGTTTGAGAGCTTATAAAAAATATATATTTTTAAAACTATGTTATTTTCTGCTGCTAACCACAACCCCCCCCCCGTGTGTTTATGCAGACGTGACGATGAGTCTGCACCTGCAGCGCGTCCTGAAGTCCCACTGGAACAGCCGGCCCCTGGAGAAGATGAAACCCCTGAAGAAGCTCTCCCTGAAACACAAGCTCTCCGTCGGACGCCCTCACGACCCCTCCGCCTCCTTCACCTCCAAAGACAAACACAAGATGACCAACTCCCTCCTCTCCACAGTCCGTAAGTAAAGCCTCTTCACCTCCAAAGACAAACACAAGATGACCAACTCCCTCCTCTCCACAGTCCGTAAGTAAAGCCTCTTCACCTCCAAAGACATACACAAGATGACCAACTCCCTCTCCACAGTCCGTAGATAAAGGCTCATCAACTCTAAAAGCCTTAGACTTTAAGCCAAGCACCGGGGTATTGCCTCCCAGTAGGGAAGGCTAGTTTAGCCATTTATCTCTAAGCATGTTCATTTTCTACACCTTAAATGTTGTGTAACGCAACAGACCCAAATGTACACTAAGGTGACGTATAGGAAGGATCTCTTAGTTTTGCAAAGCTCTTAGAGATATGATCAGTATTGTCGGTTCATATACTTGTGTAACAACGCGAAACGTATGAGGCCCCACCAGCCTGAAATTTCACAGTCCTACATAACAAGCGTTTCTTTTGTTTGGTACTCTGTAGTATTCAGGTGTGAGTGTGTGGCCCAGCATTTCCTGGTAAATACAGTGACTCAGCGCTTTCCTCTGTGTGATTGATAAAGAAGCTTAGGTAGTTTTCTGCTTAGAATGCATGGACCCTATTCAGAGAGCACAGATGGATGGAGCGTGATACACTGATAATCATTTCATTACGACGTTACATAATTGATGCTCAGTGCTCTCCAGAGTTTCTCAGCACAATGTTAAAATGTACATTTCTAAGCCAGTTTTGTTCGCATTTTTACTCTCACGCAGACCCACAGACCTTGCTGAAAATATGACCGCTTTAGTGTCGTGGTGGGGTCTATTTTATGAGGATTTTTTTTTTTACAGTCAATTAACACTTGGACAAAATCGGAAATATATATATATATTGACTGGTTGTAAAAAATATATTCATATAATAGACAATATATCCCTATGTGTTTGTTTGTGTGTGTGCGAAAAATATACACACTGCCTAACCCCCACATGTTGCTCTACCCACTCGCCAGGCCTGTCCCACCACAAGGTGCGTTCAGAGAAGCTACACAGGCATCAGCTGGACAGCCTGCTGGGGTCCACCAAGCTGGAGGGCCGCCCCCACTACCGAGGGGAGCAGGGCCACGGGCCCTACGACAAGAGCCACGCACGCAAGAGACCCCGAGAACACTCACTGTCACTGGACAGTATGGACAGTAAGTTGCCTACAGTCTATTTATTTTCCCCTCTTTCTTTCTGCCTCTGTATCTTTCCCTCTCCCTCACTCAGCACCTGTCTCATAGCTTGAGCAGCTCAAATGAGTTCCGAAGGGTAATTGTCACACCGCTTCCACCGTTTTTCACTCTACGTTTGACCCTTTCCATATAACTTTTTAGAAGGTCCATCTTTATTCAGTATCCATTTTATCCAGAGTCAGTTACTGAATTTTTAAGGCTCGAATACTTGAGAGATGGATGTATATCAATCAGTCTGGAGGATTCCAGTGTATTTAATATGATTTTCCCTACTCTCTCTCTCTCTCTTCCCCCATACTCTCTCTCTCCTCAGACACCCCTAAGCTGTACCTGGATGGGGGCGGTCTGTGCCAGTCTCTATCTGCTGGGCTCCCCACCCACAGCTCCCTGCTCCGACAGCTGTCAGCCTCCTCAGAGACCTGCTCCATGCCCTTCACCTCCTTCAACAGCACCCCGGTACGATACACACCACATCTGGCCTTTACACCCGTGTGCGCATGCGTGTCCTGTGTGATTGATTGAAACAATAACGGTGACGTAATTTGTATAAGTTGGATTGACGGTGACTGACCCTGCTCCCCTTCTACCCCGTACAGCATCAGCCCATCCGCAGGAGGAGGGGAGAGAGCTCCTTTGACATCAACAACATCGTCATCCCCATGTCTGTGGCTGCCACCACCCGCATGGAGAAACTGCAGTACAAAGAGATCCTCACCCCCAGGTACGCAAGACACAAAATGGCCGCCATGCCTACCTCGGCATGAGGAAGTTGCCTAAAGTCAGGAAACTAAGCACAGATCCAGAGATAGTTTGGGTATTTCCCCCCATCTAATAGATTAATAACGGTTAGGATATGGGACTGTAATTCTGATCCTAGATATGTCCAGAAGGGCAAATAACAATTGTTAGGATATGATTTGGGGGGGGGTCTGTAAGCTGATCCTAAATCTGAGACTGCCAGACTTACGGCACATCAGCTGTACACTCACTTGAAACAACACACACACACACACACACACACACACACACACACACACACACACACACACACACACACACGTGGGTGGTGTATTACTGATGTATTAATTTATCTGGCTTCCATTTTGCAGTTGGAAGGAGGTTGACATTTGTGCTAAGCCAATCGCTGAGGAGGCTGACATTGAGGAGGTAAAAAGGATTTTCTCTTGGTATGACCTTTTCAGAATCTCAATTGGTGTAGTTTACCGATGCAGACCAGAAGTATGATTCAGCTGCACAGTGTTGTCCAAAGAAGTCAAACATCTAGGTAGAGCTGCCACCAACCCCCAAAGAACTGCTCTCTTTTCACCGTATAGCTCTGACGCAATACATTTAATGGTAATACCAAACCAACGTTTCCGCAAGCTGCATTCATCAAGTGTACAGCACTAACTTGGAGTGCTGGTCTCTCTCCCGTCTCTCCCTCCCAGATTGAGGACCTGACAGACACTGCGTTCTCCCAGCTGCACCAGCCCTGCGAGCGACCAGGAGCGTTCCCGCTGGAGCTGGACGGCCAGCGCCATCGCCAAGAGGAGAGGCAGCCGGTCAGTAACACACACCAAAACACCCCCCCCCCCCCCACGGTCTGCCCTAATCCACCCACTCCCCATAGTTTTTCCAAGAAGCAGTGTGTGTGGAGGTTTTTCTATGTTTATTCATCCAGGAATCAGTCTTTTTGGTGCGATCTGTAGCAGAGATGAGGTTCTGAGCTGCATATTGATTGTGATGCTCTTATCTCAGAAACTTGACATTTTTGCACTGTCGTTTCTCCCTAAAATAGCCTGATCCAGCACGTTATACTGCAGTGCAGCACAGGGAATAACTTGGCAAATAGCCTAGCTGTTAAGAGTGCTGGGCCAGGTCGCTGGTTCTCAGATCCCCGGGCGGATTAGGTGAAACATCTGCCGATGTGCCCTTGAGCAAGGCACTTAACCCTAATTGCTCCAGCGTTGCTGTGATTCCTGGCCTTGATCCCACTTTCCTAGGGTGTCTCGGCGAGTTGGGATATGCATTAAAAAAACGAATTTCCAATTCATACACTCATACAGGTTACCCACTTGTACATTAGGTGAAACAGGACAAATATAATCAGCCCCTATTTGACCTTCTAGAATCTAGATGATAGGTTTCTCTACTTAAGGCTATTCTCCTTTCTGTTCAATTGAAGTCTAGCTGAAGACTTCATTTCTGTTCTCCATGTCAAGTTAACTCCCCTCTCCCTCCTCCACCCCCTTCCAGTTCATATGTCAGTGGACGGCTGGACGGTCGCACTACTCCCCTACTGAGCAGCACCAACCCCTCCACGCCGCAGCCCTCCTCCCCAGACACAGCCCACTTCCACGCCCTGCAGGACTACGGCAGCGCCGCCTCCCCCTGCTCCCCGGCCAGCCCCGACCTGCTGTCCTACCCTTACGCCCCAGGGTGTTACACAGCGGGAGGGTACTCCTACACCCCTATAGGCTCCAGGGACTCCCACCGCCTGCTCTCCAACGAAGACACGCGCTGCTCCACGCCTGATGGCACCTACGAAGAACTGGTAGGCTCCCCATAGCACATACACTTCCGTACTATACACACGTTGACACACTTCAGCTGTTTAATCAGTGTGTATGCCGTCTTTGTGAATACTGTGGCAGATTGTAGAGGATATATGAGAAGACACCAGGCCTTTAGGGGATAAATGTACACAGACAGACCGGTAATCTTTGATAAGTGGGTGATAGCCCTGTGTTAAGTGGTGTGGTTCTTGTCCAGTCTGACGGGAGTTTCCTCTCTCCCTCTCCAGGTTCACATCCCAGTACACCCGTGGGACCGGAGGAGCTTCCCCCTGGAGAGCGACCCGCCGCCGGAGCCCGAGGTGCAGCCAGGGAACGCCGAGGAGCGCCCCTATAGAACCATGCGCCACATCTCCGGTTGCAAGACAGGCTCGTCCAGGTCTGAGTCTGACACCGGAGGTCCCCCCTCGCCGCTCCTTCCCCCTGACGACAGCAGCAAGCAGAAAGCCCCCTCCACCACCACTCTCACCAGACCCTCCCACCGATGAACGAAGGCTCTCACTGCATAAAGGACTCAACGCTTTTTTCTTTCACAAGACTCAAAACAAGAACTACATCAACAATGGAATAATGGACTCCTGTTGTTTGATATTCAAACATCAGTCAAATTCTTTCACAGTTTTTAGTGAACATAGACAGAGACCCCCCGTCAGAAATCCGTTTTGTTCTTTTCCTGGTCACTGAAATTAATAAATATATATAAAAGTGAATGAAAAAAGGAGAGAAAATTAAACTGAATTTGTGATGAGCAGGGCATAGAGTTGCTTCCTGTTTCTGGGCCAATGGGCTGAGGGCTAAGCAGCCACTCAGGCAGTGTGTGTACCATTGTAGCTTTCTGTTCCCCGCCCCATGTCAGTTTAAAATGGAGTGAGTAAAACAAAAAACAGCAATGCCTTGTTGTCATAGCTTGTTATGTTGTGTCCCCTTGAATCAACATAATAATATTTGTCCCTCCCCAGAGAATCGGCGTGAACCTGAAATGTTCCTTTAAGCACTTGTTTCACAGAGCTATTTTCCTTGATGTCTGTCTGTGCTTTTCGTTCATCTGTTTGTCTGCATTGGTGTAGTTGTTTTATACATATAGGTTTAATAAGATATTTCCTTTCAACCCCGTCACATAGACTGATGGAACAAGTGGTTGCGGGCGGTGTATAAAATCATTTTAGCACGGCAAGTAACACCACCCTCGATATGATATCAAACAAACCAAAGTGAAACGTTAACTAATATAACGACAGAAAAAAAAACGCATCACCTGTCCTACATAGGAATGATCCTATAGAAATGGAGGGAGGTGATATGAGAGTTCAACTGTGCATATTGGATTTCTGTCTTCATTTTCTTTGTGGTGTGCGTGCGGTTATTTCACTCTTTTCTGATTTGGTTTGGAGAATGTGCAAGAAATTACTAAAGCGTGCAGCCAGGTTCCAATTACAAAGAAAGCTCCTATGTTTTTGAATGTAGTATTTTGGCTTTATCTTGAATCAAGGCCCTTCATTATTCGCTCTTTTAAATTTCTGTACCCTAGCTATTGACACAGGTTGGCGTAGTTCACATCCGGTGCAATGTTTCCAGCTTGTAATGCATAATTGCCATGCAATTTGCATGTCACTTGGTATAATAAAAAAGAACATGAGACAAATTGGGGAAAAATATGTAAATGTACATAATTAATCTCGTTCCTGTGTCACTGGTTTTGGAATTGCACAAGGCAGATAATGTCAGTGTACCTGTTGGATTGTCAATGCAGTTCCACAATTGGATTAAAATCACTCAAGCTCTGAGTCTTATTGGGAGTTCAAATGTCAAATGCTTTTCATGTAACAATGCAAAAGAAAACTCCAAGTTTGGGTTGTTCATTAGAGCGGACAAATGGAAAATGTTGTGTAATGGTTATAAAAAAAAAGTGCACAAGTCCAGGTAGTCCCTGCCTGTTATATTCCGTTTGGTGCATACTGAACACCCAGATCTGCCCAGTCAGCTGCCCTAGTTCCCAGCACCCCCTGCTGTGTCCCTCCCAGCAGATGAAGTGGAGCATTGTACAGAAAGCCTCTCGACTAATCGCTCCATCTAAAAAAGGCTTTTTATGTTTGAGTCACTAAGTCAGAAGGCTGTGGCCATCACACACACAGGAGGCTATGTAGGGATTTATCAGTTGTGGAGTCACTTTGACCGTCTCTCCAAACCTCCCTGCCGCCTGGCCTTTTCTACTATGTAAGTCTGATTCATGCTCTGCCCCAGCAGTTAAAACCACATGTTAGCCCCAACCAATGCCCTGCTCTTGTTCCAATTACTGCTAGTTTGGAATCATGTCATGTTTGAGTGTGGGGGGAAAATCCTTCAGATCACTGTTCAGTTGAGCCTTTATTTTTGTCTTCACCTGCTTCCTTGATTCTGCTGTCTGTCATTGCGAGGAGGTAACTAACGTGAGGTCTTCACTGGTGAATCCTTTGAATCATTGTCCCCTTGGTCGGTCCAGACAGACCAAAAGACAAACCTGACTCAATTTCTAGGGACCATCGATGCCTGTCCCTATCCTTTTCTCCTCACAGAAGTCCCCCGTCATGAATCATTATCAACTATGGTTTGTCTGCGAGTGGGGTTCAGAGGACCCACCAGAAACTGTTTCGATGTACAAGAAGGTTTGACTAGCGTTAAACAGATATTGTATTGTCTGGGCTATTTTCATACTTTCCAACGTGGTGTATGGGGTGGGGTGAGTCTGGTATATCCTTTAGCATGTAATAGTTTGTACAAAAAGTATATTTTGTAAATAACTTAACTGTTTGACGTTCAGGCTGTAGCTGTCCTGATTGTATAGGGAGAAGACACGACAAGTACAAAATATTGAACACTTTTCTTTATGCAGAGGCAAAAAAAAAAGTGTATGATTGACGAATCCGACGGGCAGGCAGCGTTTGTGCTTCTCAAAATAAAAGTGAATTATATTGTATCAACTGTGTCCTTGTGTTCCCTATGATCTTGTAAATTGTATATTTCACAAACAAGGTAAGTTTGACAGGAAATACCCCTGTCATTCTTTGAAACACCATCACTCCTTAGTGTCTTCACAAATGCAATGGAAAGAAGAAACCTTTAACATTGCTGTTCCAATACTGACTTTATTTCCTAATCCACGTTTACAGCAACAAGTTATCAGTGTAAACCAAATATTAATAAAATGCACATCACAATAAGGACAATCACGACTGTCAAGATAAAACTGCAAACTCAGCAGAGAAGGAGAAACAAAACGGGACATGAGAGCATGGAGAGGAGAGAAGCTAGATAACTTGTATCATTGCTCCCTTTTTAAGAGGCGAAAAGTAATTTACTACACTGAAAAGCCCCAAATTACCCTGTCTTTTCCACGTTCTTTTCTTACCCTTAAGTTAAATGACATTAAGTCCTAGGCCTACAACATCCTTTGCACCAACTTTCTCCCCCTCTTGTCACGACATATTTAACTACAGTACAATTATCAGTTTGCTTAAAATGTCAGTCATTTTAAGAAAACGTTTAATGAATTATAAACTTGAGGTTATGCTGTCCTTTCAGAATAGTAAACCACTCCTTCAGATTCACTTACTGTATGTGGTTCTAAAACTAGAAGAGTGATATGACATTTCAAATTTCAGCTTCGAAATAACTCATTTGGGAAAACAGCCTTACTCTTTTGCGTAACATCATTCACCACACACAAAGTGCATAGGGTTGTTTTATGGTACCCTTTCTAAAACAGTCTAAAAGTTTATGTGGACTAACGTGAATATCAGTCTTAGTATCCCTACTTATATGTACAAATATACCTCAATTTCCTTGTACCCCTGCACATCGACTCGGTACTGGTACCCTGTGTATATAGCCAAGTTATCGTTACTCATTGTGTGTTTATTCCTTATTGTTTTTCTCTCCATTGTTGGGAAGTGCTCATAAGTAAGCGTTTCACTGTTAGTCTACACCTGTTTATGAAGTATGTGACAAATAATATTGGATTTTAGTATTTTGGGGCTAATATGAAAACATGTCTTACCTTGAATAGATTTGTTCAATCGTAACAATTAATATAATCCGCTTAACACACTGTATATATGTTCAGCACAGTACATATTGTTCATGTTGACCATGAGGAATGAGGAGAGCTAGCCAGTTATCATTGCCACACATTTAGTAGTGGTCAACTTGAGAACTTCAGTGTGTAAAAACTACCTTGCAAAAACAAGAATGCATCGTGAGGGTCGGGAGTAAAAAAAATAACAGGGGGTGTCAGCAGGTGCATCTACAAGCATTCGTAAATATCAGTTTAATATGTCTTACATCCACAGAATAGGGCTACTAGTAGGAAAGAAAGTGCGCAACATAAGTTTTGATCTACAAAAAAAAAATGGTGCTCGATCATTGCGAAGAAATATTTACTTTAGTTAAAATTCGCTACGTAAGTAGTGCGCTGTGGGTAGGTAGGGGATGATCATTTGATCATCTCGGACAAGAGAGAGGGAGTGTGCAAGTGCACACTTCGGGAGTAGGGTAGAGATTTTGAGCGCAACCTATGTCAGGCTTTAGAATTTCATGCAGGGAAAATCAAGACTATTGTCTAGGCATGTGTGTTGTGGGTATGCAGTGGCATTTCTATTGCCTGGCCACTCAAACTGAATTCTTCCTCTGCTCTATCGTTCCTACATACTTCAGTCGGAGACAGCCATCATTCAAGTCGTTTGTGGTGACAAAATGAGGGGTGTTGTACAAAAAAAGTCATCAGCGATTGGGTCATCTCTAACAAATCAGAGTATCAAAGCCAATTACGAATTTTCAAAACGACCCTATACCCAGGTGTGTTCTGGCTCTGGACCAATCAGATGGTCTAGAATGGATTTCCATTCTAGAAATCGGAGGGGAGTTACTCAAATCCAGACTTACTGCTGAGAAGAAACGAATGTCCATGGGCGTGACGTTTGGCAGGAGCAAGAAGTTTGGGTAGCCAGGCAAGCATTTCTTATGCATTCATTAAATACTATAATCACAATTTATACTATAATCACAATTATGAATGTTCCGTAATTGTAGCGTTAACTATTCTGAAATGTTGACTAGATATGAGCAGTGAATTTATAAGCCATTGGTAGGCACTTTTTAACTCTGTGGCAAATTTGAGCTATGTTTATGATAAGGAATCAGTCAATATATTCCCAATAGGCATTTATACATTTCTCAAACATAGTATTGATGATATACCACCAACATACCGGCACGTAGACTATACCATACAAACAAAAAACCCTCAACTTCAAATTAGCAATCTTATCCAATCGATTGACGTTGTAGCCCAATTACTCCATTAAATCATAATTCATTGATTACTTCATTGCTTTCAATTGCTCAGCAATGGGATCCTTGAATTGTTTTGAACAGGACATGGGCTTTAACTCTAAGTCAAATACTTTGGGTGTTTTCTCATAAATAGTTTATTTTATAATTTCACAAACGATGTCTATTTTAATCATTTCAAAGGCAGAGTCAATGTGCCTTACTTACACGCTATTCATTACATCACAGCAACTGTTTACTATAACGTTCCAATTTCAGAATCCCGTAAATAAATCTTCGCGGATTTCTCAACTGGGGAATATCGGAGTGATTTAAGCACGAAAGGGCAGCGGTCTTTTTGGCACTTGACATCGTTTGAAGTACAGTATCACTTGAATTTAGCTGACCTTTTCTAGTTGAGAAAAGAGTTGAGTCTTTGGCTAATTCACATTTTAAGGCCTAAATTAGCATATTCAAAACATCCACAGCGTGGCAATGCGCAATATTTTCATGCGAGCATTTGCGTTCAAATTGAGCAGCCCAATTAATTGCACTGTTAAATGTAAAGTAAGGTAAATGTATCTTATAAGCAGGCCTGGCTGCGAGTTTATGGGTATAGAATAATGTTGCTTTTCTTTCACGTATATGTTTTCATGACCTGTGTCTACCTAACTATCAAGACCATAAACAGCTGTTCATTAATGGACCACTGACTGATATCCCCGGTCGGCAAATCCTGCGAGCGAATTTGAATTTCAAGGAAGAAGGGAGAGACTGAGTGAGGTGCTTCTTTTTCTCTTCGTTTCTCTTTTGTATCACGCGGTTGGTTCCCTTGGTAACCTACAATGCTTTTTTTCAGGGAGGGACGTGGTCGAATCACAGGCCTTGCTTGGCGAGGGAGGCGGAGACCTGGTCGGCTAGCATGGATAGCGGCGGCGTCTCTGTCATGTTCTGGCTTCCGGGGGACGACACGTTGCTGAGAAGATGGGCGGGTGAGCCGCCTGTGATGATCTCCAAGGGGACAATCTCCGCTCCGTGGTCGGTGCGGGCCTTCGCCGTCTCACGGAAACTCAATTTGTGGCTTTCAATCTGCAGGAGTGATAAATTAGGTGTGAATGGCAAGCATGGGCACCTAGAGTGATGAGCGAAATCTTCCATGTGTAATTATGCATCATTCATGGATTGTATGTGTGTAAACCTTCAGGGCCAAGTTTCCCGTTAATTTAGCTTAGTCGTGGAATAAAATGTATTCTAAATCGAGAAATTCCATTAAAAATGTATTCTAGTCAAGGACTAGGCATAATCTGCATCTGGGAGGAGTGAAGTAAAATCAGAGCAAATCCAGTATTGTATTTTCTATGTGATGACATCATAATGTAGTATGACAAACAGAGGATGTGCATATCACTGAACACAGGACCAGTGATGCTGTTGTTTGAAAGGCTCTTGACTTTGTGTTAATGCCCTCTTGTGGTTAAATATATACAAATCTCCCTCTTGATAGTGTGTGGTGTCCTATGGACATGCTGTGTGGGTGGGTTTGTTTGGCTGCCCTGGTGCATGCATGTGTGGGTGGGTGCATGTTTTTAATGGGGGAATTTAGGCCTTAATTTCAAGGATGAGTATCTATGTTGTGGCTGCATCCATCCAATTGATTGGACAATTTTGGCGACTTTGGTCTGAAGTAAGACGTTGTGTACTTACTGGAGACTTCTAGCTTTACCAGGACGCCCCCTCGATTGGGCTGTGTTCAGAACGGAGTGATTGAGGGGGCTCAGTGGAGAGGCCAGTAGGGCTGGGGCTAGGACCTTCCCCATTTAGGGAGGTGTCTCCTCCAGAAACCCCCTCAGCTTCCTTCTCCTTCTCTCTCTATTTATGGATACCATATCCAGTTTGGATGGAAAACATGCGTTGGGGTTAAACAAAATAAATGAAACATAACAAACGAATGAAACAAAATAAATCTAAATTAATGTATGTAATGTTGAAGTCGGAAGTTTACTTACCTTAGCCAAATACATTTAAACTCAGTTTTTCACAATTCCTGACATTTAATCCTAGTAGAAACTCCCTGTCTTAGGTCAGTTAGGATCACCACTTTATTTTAAGAATGTGAAATGTCAGAATAATAGTAGAGAGAATGATTTATTTCAGCTTTTATTTCTTTCATCACATTCCCAGTGGGTCAGAAGTTTATATACACTCAATTAGTATTTGGTAGCATTGCCTTTAAATTGTTTAACTTGGGTCAAACATTTTGGGTAGCCTTCCACAAGCTTCCCACAATAAGTTGGGTGAATTTTGACCCTTTCCTCCTGACAGAGCTGGTGTAACTGAGTCAGGTTTGTAGGCCTCCTTGCTCGCACATGCTTTTTCAGTTCCACCCACAAATTTTCTATAGGATTGAGGTCAGGGCTTTGTGATGGCCAATCCAATACCTTGACTGTGTTGTCCTTAAGCAATTTTGCCACAACTTTGGAAGTATGTTTGGGGTCATTGTCCATTTGGAAGACCCATTTGCGACCAAGCTTTAACTTCCTGTCTGTCTTGAGATGTTGCTTCAATATATCCACATCATTTTCCTGCCTCATGATGCCATCTATTTTGTGAAGTGCACCAGTCTCTCATGCAGCAAAGCACCCCCACAACATGATGCTGCCACCCCCGTGCTTTACGGTTGGGATGGTGTTCTTCGGCTTGCAAGGCTCCCCCTTTTTCCTCCAAACATAATGATGGTCATTATGGCCAAACAGTTCTATTTTTGTTTCATCAGACCAGAGGACATTTCTCCAAAAAGTACGATCTTTGACCCCATGTGCAGTTGCAAACCGTAGGCTGGCTTTTTTATGGCGGTTTTGGAGCAGTGCTTTCTTCCTTGCTGAGCGGCCTTTCAGGTTATGTCGATATAGGACTCGTTTTACTGTGGATATAGATACTTTTGTACCTGTTTCTCCAGCATCTTCACAAGGTCCTTTGCTGTTTGGAGGAAAAAGGGGGAGTCTTGCAAGCCAAAGAAAACCATCCCAACCGTGAAGCACGGGGTGGCAGCATCATGTTGTGGGAGTGCTTTGCTGCAGGAGAGACTGGTGTACTTCACAAAATAGATGGCATCATGAGGCAGGAAAATTATGTGGATATATTGAAGCAACATCTCAAGACATCAGACAGGAAGTTAAAGCTTGGTCGCTAATGGGTCTTTCCAAATGGACAAATGCCTCAAGCATACTTCCAAAGTTGTGGCAAAATGGCTTAAGGACAACACAGTCAAGGTATTGGAGTGGCCATCACAAAGACTTGACCTCAAACCTATAGAAAATTTGTGGGCAGAACTGAAAAAAGCGTGTCTGAGCAAGGAGGCCAAAACCTGACTCAGTTACACCAGCTCTGTCAGGAGGAAAGGCCAAAATTCACCCAACTTATTGTGGGAAGCTTGTGGAAGGCCACCTGAAATTGACCCAAGTTAAACAATTTAAAGGCAATGGTACACCAAATACTAATTGAGTGTATTAAACTTCTGACACACTGGGAATGTGATGAAAGAAATAAAAGCTGAAATAAATCATTCTCTCCACTATTATTCTGACATTTCACATTCTTAAAATAAAGTGGTGATCCAACTGGCCTAAAACAGGGAATTTTTACTCGGATTAAATGTCAGGAATTGTGAAAAACTGAGTTTAAATGTATTTGGCTAAGGTGTAAGTAAACTTCTGACTTCAACTGTGTGTGTGTGTGTATATATATACTAGAGAGAGAGAGAGAGAAAGAAAGAGTCTGTACAAAAAAAATTGAAAATAAAAACGAAATACATGCAAGTTGTTTAAAAACTAAAAAGAAAAATTGTAGTTGAATGAGCTGAGCAAGAGATTGGTCTGCAGTGCCAACTTGTTATCAGAGAGAGAGAGGTAGTCTGAGTATCAGTCTCTTTAGCTAACATTCCACTCCTTGACACTCTGCCATTGCCAAAGAGACTGGCCTTTCGGCAATCTCAACATTCAAATATGCGCTAGATTTACGGCGGAGTTGCTCATTAGTTGTTGGAAATAACAATATTTTCCATGGGGATCCTCAAAAATATAATTTAATAACAAAATCAAAAATGTAGCTGTTAGCTAGGCAAGTTGTTGTATTTTGAGGCTTAAAATCTATTTTGTGGTTGGAATTGCAGTATTTAGTTTGAGAATTTAGACATGAGCTAACAACTTTTGACTGACTAGTTTCGCCTGGACAAACAAACGGTTGCTCAGCAACCGGATACCAATGTGTTCCAATAATGTCTATCTGCAGACTGCGGTTACTACATGCCACGCCCACTGCCATTGCGGCTGCTAACGCTGTCTCTGGCACACACTCCAGCAGAGTAGGTGGCGGTAATGCACCAACTTTGGATGCCAACCGCCGAAAACCCTCACCTAAGAAGGGGGCCGGTACACAGTGTCCTTCGACCCCGCCTGCCGAGCACTGCTTTCCTCCAGTTCTGTTAACGATATGGCGAGGGAAGTAGCTAGCTAGCTGACTAGAACACCGGTACAGTGTCATTCTCCCCCGCTTGCCAAGCAGTACCGGGTAGTGATTATCCTCACCATAATGTTAAAATAACTGCTGGTTGGCATCCAATAAATGTTGCATTACCGCCACCTACTAGACTGGGTGGGGTATAACTCCCTTATACTCAGCAGAATATATATATTTTTCAATTTAAAAAATGATATATACAAAAATTACAACAAATACTCTACCATCTAACACAACACCCACAAAAAAATAATAAATACCATACTCCACTATTTAGTCCTACTTCAGGCCAACAGCCTGAAAAGATTTGACATCACCACTTAACACATCCTGTAACTCTTCTGATGTCAAGTCTTGCACACCCAAATACCTCTCTGCAGCTGCCACCAGAACCTCAATTTTCTGCGACTTACGTTCCATCCCAAAAATCCAATCTTACTGAAACATATCACTTGTTGATTTATTCCTCTGTACTTGTACAGATCTACTACTCACACCACTCCTCTCAGGATCCCTCCCTCTTGACCCATCTTCCTCTACTTTCTTCACTGCCTCAGCATATTACAACGTATGCACTACTCTAACCCTGGAAACCTCAACCTTCCTCTCTCACATGGGACATTTCTGATCCCCAGCCCGATGGGCACCCCTACAATTAACACATACCACTACCTTCCCCAATGCTACACATTCCTTTGTCTCATGCCCTTCTGCACACTTCTCACACCTAGGAACCTTCCTCCTACACACTGCTGCCACATGCCCATAAGCTTGACACCTGTAACAACGTAATTCACATCTCTTGCCCCCATTCGTTAAACACGGAGCGCCTGCTCCCTCTGACCAGAAGAAACACAATTATTACAAGACCACTTATGGTTACCGTCACCGATTCCACAGCACCCAACTCTGTTTTCACCCACCCTGAAACCTCAAATGGATCAGCCAAAAGGCAAGGGTCCACTTTATCCAAAAACTTCACTCCTACTGTCACAGACTCATCTTTATCCTGACCCTCGGTGCAAGCCTGGGATCCGAGAACTTCACCACACCTACCACCTCCGATACTTCGCCCTCATTCACTTCCATTTCTCATCCTGTCTTCAGCTCACTCTGCTTACACTTTCTAACTTTCTTCTTTAACCAACCATCTCCTTTTCCCCCGCCATTTTTAAACGACTCAAGGTCACCCTCTTGCTCCCTCTCTCTCTCTCTTAGACCTCCTCTTCCCCTCCTTTTCCCTCCATTCCTCCTCCATATTCCAAGTATCTCCTTATGATAATACTGCACTTCTCCTGACATACATCTTGTTCTTGCCTTGTCAAGGGACGCCATTTAACCGGCTGTCATAATCGCCGTACAATCAGCACGAACCCCTCGGGATGTCGCGCTCAACAGTGCATCCCACTTGTAAAGCAGCTGCTTAGTCTTGATGTTTTTCTTCATCAATAGCTACCGCGACGCTTTTCCATTTCAAACAAGCGCGTTCCTCTCAACTGCCGGTCTCCTAGCTAGCTAGCAGCCTTAATGGCAGTGGGCGTGGCATGTAGTAAGTGGGGCGTTGTGGGCGCGGCATGTAGTGGGCGTGGCATGTAGTACGCGGTCTGCAGGTAGACCCTACTCACGTGTTCTGTGGAGAGAAAAAAAGTTCAAATATTTGCACAACAGTTGTGATTGGAGGATAGCTCTAAGGGTGAACGAATCAGGATCAAATCCTCCGTTCTCCTCGAGCTCATTAATGATAGAATGATCATATTTGAAGATGGCAGAAAGGCCACTCTCTTTGGCACATGACATGGAGTGGATTAGCTAAAGAGACTGGTACACAGGCTAAATGAGAAGAGGTGCTGCCACCCAAACATGCTGGGAAAAGAGAAGAGGAAGGAGAGCAGGAGAATGGGTCGCCAGAGTTGAGAAAATATAAATCTCTTGCTATAGGCTTAACAATTAAAATATTGAGCATCTCATTTGGTTCTGGGTGCCAAGATTAGGGAAAATACTACCTCAGTTTTTTACTGTATAGACTTTAAAATTGGCCTGTGTGTACTATGTGAGGTTGAGTTTTTTTTTAACAGGGATCAGTTACCTTGAGGGAAGTCTGTATTTGCAATAAAATATATTTATGATCTATTGTTAGGCTTTATATTAAATATCGATATAAAAAAATGTGTTTGTACATACACTTTTTGTAAGTACATGACAAGTAAATGACAAACTTAGGCATATGCCTATTGGCAATGCAGAGACATAGGCGTACTTAGTAATCAATGTGACCCTGTGTTAATCGCTCTTTTGCATCACATTTTAGAAATGTTTACAAGCAAGTTTCACGGCATGCTCAGTTTGCTAAGGACGAGTTTGCGCCAAGCGAGAGGAGTTTGATCATTTCGTTTAGATTTTCCGAGATTTGAAGACAGAGAGAGTGCAGACTCCAGGATTCGGCAGAATAATTCAGTATTTCAGAATAGAAATGAGTAATTGATTGTAATAGGTTTGTACATGTTGTTTTCTGAAAGATTGAAACGTGAAAAGTATTGTTTTGAAAGACGTGCGTGTCAATGCGGACATTAGAGATAGTGAGTCTGTTTGTTTACCTTCCGCCCGCCACCTCCAGCCACATGACCAACGTTGTCCATGGACCCAATCTTAGACTGAACCTTGAAGTCCATCTTCTCGGATTTGATCTCCACATTACCTCCACCTAATCAAGACCATTGTAATGGTAAAGATTGACAAAGGGTATTTTCAACACATTTTCCTGTATTTCACATTCATCAGGGAGCACACATAAAACAATGATTTGATATATTTGTTGATATGGCCGAGTATAGACCATCTCTGTTGCACGTTCTTTCCATTTCAGTCACCAAGGTTTTATTTTGTACGGAAGTTACCTGGTTTGTGGTGAATGTTGGCCTTCGATCCACACTTTGACTGTACGTTGCTTAAGTCAATCTTTTTGTGAGTAATTTGAACCTGGATATGGCAATGGGGAGAGACAACAAAGGAGATCATCAGACAATAGATAGAATCAGACCAGAGGAGTGGTCATTGTTGGGCGATGCGAGGAGGCAGAATACAGAATGACTCAGCATCAGTCACATGCAAGGACAAGGACACCGCCATGAATGGCTTCCTGAATAGACTTGCTTCTGGCATTGTCCTTAATACATGTTGGTTGGAAAAGGGAAAGAGGGGTTATTCGACTGCACCCACACATGAGAAATTCCTTAAAAATGAAAAGATAGCTCGAATATTTCCGTGAATTCAGTCAGCTTTATCAAAAATCCCGCCATATTGATGAAATTTGAATCTAAATGAGACAACTTGGTCTCAAATTTGGATGCAAAGGCCCTCTTGGGTACATTGCAGAGATGTTTCATTACATGGAAGGGAGAGAGGGAAGGAGTCTCGCGTCGTCTTCTTCTTCTTCGGTGGGATTTATCGGCAGTTGGCATCCAACGTTATGGTGCATTACCGCCACCTACTTTACTGGAGTGTGGGTTAGAGACAGGGGGGAAACTAAATCCTACCTGCCAGCACTGTCGCTCTTAAAAAAGATAACAAAATATTTGAGACTATATCGAATGACGTTCAACTCAATATACTCTAAACTAATTTCCCGGGTGGCGCAGTGGTCTAGGGCACTGCATCGCAGTGCTAGCTGCGCCACCAGAGTCTCTGGGTTCGCGCCCAGGCTGGGCTGTGTGCGCGCCCAGGCTCTGTCGCAGCCGGCCGCAACCGGGAGATCCGTGGGGCGACGCACAATTGGCATAGCGTCGTCCGGGTTAGAGGGGGTTTGGCCGGTAGGGGTAGGGATCCTTGTCTCAGTATGTAAAAATGTAATAAAATGTATGCACTCTACTGTAAGTCGCTCTGGATAAGAGCGTCTGCTAAATGACAAAAATGTAAATGTAAATGTAATCTCTAGAAACCATGACGATACAATGTTGTTTTCTAACCCAGTTTAACCCACGTCTTGTAAGTAAGGATACATATTTGATTGGGTGATATTTTTCATTCGATTTTTCACAGGAATATTCTCTACTACACATTCCCCCACTTATTTCTTCCTGAGAAGCGAGACAAGATACCTGATGATCAGGAGGATGAAGGTAATCACAAAATTAACGGCATATTCATGAAAACAACAATGTTATAATCTGATCCAATGTTTATAGAAGTAAATTGCTAAATAATACATGAATATGAAATTGAAATGACCAGAGCTCTCATAAAATCCCCCCATCCATGATTTAAAACAAGTCTACACAACAATCCAGACTAAATCAAATCCCCAAAGCAACCTAAGCGAAATGGGTTTACTCTCTTGAATAAAATGAAAAAATGAACAATATGCCGATTTTTTTCTCTTTTTTTTTCCAACCATACCCCACTAGTCTACATACACACAAACACATACACATTCAAACATGCAGCTATTTGCTGGTATGCAGTTTGAACATGTATTTACACAGTACAGACACATGGTGGTGTCATTGCTGCATAGTGAGCCAGGCTTTCATCACTTCATTATCTACACAGAACAGAAGCCCAGCCCTGTTTCTCCAAGCAGACAGACGCGACTACAGCAGGACTGCGACGCTGCAGCCACATCCAACTCAGCGCAGCTTAGTGCAGCCCAATCACTAGCCACTTACCGGTACCACTATAAACAAACTGGCCTCATCATTTCTGTTGTAAGAGTTGAATCTTTACACATCTACTTAGACAGCACCAGCAATGCATTACAGAGGCCACTAGTTACGGCCTATATAAACAAATACATCATAGTTATACAGTGGTTTTCCTAATGCCATGCTCTCTTGATTTGTAGATTATATAGTACAGACATTATTGATTGACAGAGGTTGATGGGTGGTGGCGGAGGGGACAATGAGTTGGAGGTTAATATCACAATTGACAGGATTCAGGTTGAGCCCAGCGGGCAAAACTGGTTGCAACGGTCAACGTCATTCTGTCTTTCGTGACGTCATGGTCAGGTTGCATTCTGATTATAATCATGTTTGTAGACGTCTTTTTTTTTTAGCTAAAAGATGCCTTTTAACTGATTATCTGACCTGACAACTCAAATATGACCTCTTTCCCAGACATCTTGATATTGTCATGAACGAGATGATTTTGACTGGTTGTAATATCAGACATTTTTAGAACCAGAAAATGACGTTTACCGTCCCAAATTGTGCCCGCTGGGACTGCATGCTCACGGTCATACACCAACCTGGAGAACCACGCCGCCAATATAAGTCAATGGACACACCGACGACAATAACATTCTACTTTGTCACATACTACTGCATTCACGTCATGCAAGGTAACAACAGCACTGATGTCGAGGTTTTCAGCTCAAGACGCTGAACCGTATATTGGACTTGGAGAGTTCGAGACTACAAGAGCCACTGGGGGTGCATCAAACGGGTTATTGGAGACACATTTGATGAGACAGATCTAGGGCAGACAGACCAAAAACACAAACTTGGCAACGGCATCTCCAGGCAAGGATGCCCTGCCCCCTGTAATGTCTTACTCATGCATCCGTTTTCAGGGACTCAAAGGGGCCGAGGTACTACGCACCTGTCCCTGCCATGTCCTAACCTTAAACCAGTGTTCCATTGCAGTTGAATGAAATCAAAGTTTTTAAAGAGATTGATTAGGTCTTTATCTTGGCTTTCTGGGTGTTTTTTGTGTTGCCCTCTGCAGAAAGTTGAAGCAAGTAAGATTTAGTCTCAGATGCAACTCTAGTCTGCTACTCTTCTATTTTGGAGAGTAAATTGAACAAAAATGAAGAAAACACAAACTTACCCTATCAGCCTGTAAACTCCTCAAACTTAAGTAACTATCATTCTGTAAACTATCTAGCTATAAACTACCGAAGTCCTCATTTCCTTGAAGTCTAGGAGGAGCGGAGAGTGGAGAAGGAATAGCCTTTATGTTCTGGCCAAAGCCATGATCTGGTCCTAACTGCAGGAAGACTCAAGACCAAGCCATGAGTTCATCCTCAAGTTACTCACGTCACCACCTCTGGGGACATGCTTGAGATTGTCTTTTGGAGCCACACCTAGACTGAACACTAGACAAGTCGATCTTCTTATGTCAAATTTGCATCTGGAAGAGGTAGAGAGGCGAAAATAACATTATCTTTCTGGCAGGTTGATGCAGCAGCTGCAAGGCTGCGATGTGGACCTTGCTGCTGACTACTATTTTACAATTGACTTACACCAGATTATCTACAAGACAGCCTAAGAGTCCGTGGTTGGTATCTGCACTGCAGGTACCAATTCAATAGCTAGATTTCTCACCCTCAGAAGTTACAGGTGTGAGGCAATGTCCTTATTTTACAGGTCAGGGATATCTGACATGCACTGATCTCAAAAATAGTTACAGATCAATGATCAAGTGACCAGTCTTTATGGAAGTTTGTGGGTTGTGTACTGTAGGAGTCCTGAAATGGATAATGTCTCTGTCTGCAGTCTCTTGACCGCCATGCCGTCGGTGTTACTCACATTGCCACCTCCTGGGGTATACTTGAGATTGGCTTTGGAGTCACACTTTGACTGAACGTTACTTAAATCCATCTTCTTCTCAACTATTTGCACCTGGAAGAGTCGGGAGGAAGAAAGTGTTGTCCTTACAACATCCAAGGAACTAATACAGAACAAACCATTTTTTTTTAAATTGTTCTGGACATATTCAACATATACCGTAAAGCCATTTGTGATCACAACTCGAACAAAAGCTTTGAATGGCCAATTACTGGAGTTAAGGAGTAGTACGTGGATTCCGGCCTGTGATAAACAACTTGAGCTTGGGGGAAAGATAGCTAAGAACAACAGCACTAGGGTTGTACATTTCAGGCCACTTTTCAAAACTTCCTGGGTTTTTCAGAAATCACAGTTGGAGGATTTTCTGTTGGCAGATTCCCTCCCCTCTAACCTGGGTTTCTGAAAAACCTGCACATTTTTGGAAGGTTTCTGGAATTCTTCAACCCTACATATCATAAAAAAAACGAAAGAAAACGGTTTCAAGCCCTTACCCGTCCTCCACCAGGCGAGTGCTTGATGTTCTCCGTGGAGCCAATCTTTGACCGGACGTTCTTCAGGTCGGGCATGGGGACGGCCAGGGGCACCGGACTGCGCCCCCTCATGGACCCAGGGGATTTAGGAGGGGTCCGCACCACCGCCACCTTCTTCACCTCCCGGCTGGCGGGGGACTTGGGTGCGCTGGGGCTGCTGTAGCCACTACGATCTTGGGGCGTCTTGGGGGAATCCACTACAAGGTTAGGAGAAACATAATCTTGGATTAGGTTATTCCAATCTATGTTGCACTCCTAAGAATAAGTTTTCAAGAACAAGACCTGCAAAAGTTAAATTATTTGAACTAGGTGACGGTGATGTTTTGCTCAGCCTGTAGTTAAAGCCAAAATGTCCAGACACTTCTAGGTACATTTTTCTCCCCATCACTCCATTCCAAAGAGAGCACAGCAAACAGTGGCGACACCATCCAACGTGCTGGGGATGTAAATGTAGTCAAGCTGCCACGTGTTAGAGATGGCAAATGTAGGTGAACCTTTTTCAATGGGGATATGGAGTCGGACCATATCCTTACCATGCTCTCTCATCTCTGTTCACACTCCATTTGTTAACCTCTCTCGAATTGGCGAACTCTCAATGGATTAATGGTGATTGCATCTGTTCACGTTGTAGGTACTGCTGTACGAGTTTAGTTAAAGGAACATAATTGAGAGTTGAGCATCTGTTGAACATGTCCTGAGTACTGACTGACCTCCAGCAGTGGTCTTGGTCTGCATCCTGGTCCCAGCACCCTGGGGTTTAGCACCTGGTGTCCTGGTGCTGGCGGTCTTCCCATCTCCAGTCTGGAAACCAAACAGCACGGTTACTTCTAGAATGGGGAAAAACTAGAAACTACACAACAAGCGATGAACCTGTGTTGAAACAAAAGACTCCTGACTAATTTGGGAAAGAACTGACTGAGTATTTCGGGTTTAGGAGAGGCATTGCATAAGATCCTCAAACACCATGGAAGTTTGAAGTATTCGAGTCATAATGCCATTGAGCATTATGAGTCTATGGATAGGCTGGCCTGGGTCTGGGATAGTGGTCAAAGTTGAGGCCTGTCCATGTGTTACTTACCCTTGGCCTGGGTTCTCTGGCTCCTGCACTGCCTGGACTGGGTTTAAATATTGAGCTGGGCCTGCTAGTGTTGCAGGCTGGGGCAGAGGAAGAGGACCAAGGCTTTTTGTTGGGGGTGGTTTGGACCGAGGAGGGTCGTTTGGGGGTGGATGCTTTGGCAGGTGTGGTGGCGTTGGGTGTCTTGTGACCAAAGGTGGTAAAAAAGTGTTATGAAACACAAAGGAAAAGACAAAAGTGAAAGCAAACATTTAAAGAAATGCATTACGATGGTGGAACTTAACAAAAAGCTATAAGCGATATAGACTTGAAAACAATTCAAACCAATTTAAGCAATTAAAAAAAAAATGTAAACAGTAAAAATCTTAAAATCAATCAAATACTGTGTGTGATTGGTGAATGGCTTTACATGCAGATGTGCTGTACTGCAATTGCAGAGCAAAACCGTTCGTTTTTAAGGGCATTCCGTTGAAGACCGATGGTTGATGCAAAAGTTTGTCAAATTTGAGCCAACATGTTTGGAACCTCCTTTACCAGCTGTAAAGTAAAGCACTGAGATATATTGATGCCTGCTGTATCGCAAGGTCACTCCAGAGGTCAGACCTCTGGTCCACACATCAGTTATCACCTACCTTTTTCTCAGCTGCTTCTTTCCCAGCCCCTGCACCGGCCTTGGCTGCAAGAGAGGGTCAAAGAACGGAACTTGAGTCAGTGCTAATATCATAGTCCCGTCTCATCAGCAACGTTGAGACCTCGCTGTGCTGTGCTAGGCTAACTCTCTGACGCTAAAATGCCTGTTCATGCGTGTTGTTAACTACTCTAGTTGCTGTATCCGGATGCTTTAAAGTTGCTTTTGGATTTCATAGTAATTGTCAGCACCATGAAATTAATTGCCAGAAAGTAAATTTGCCATAAACTTTTATTGAACTTTCATTTGAAACTTGCCCCAGATTCGCAATTATCTGTGTATTGACATTACACCGCATGGGGAGGTTTTAGCACATTAAGTTGTCTATATTAAAAACTAAACTCTCAAAAATGACTTCAAGCCTCTTGGCCTCATTTCTATCCCCCTAATCAGTCCACTCAGAGAATCACAGAGATCATAATACACTGTCTGGGACTAGGCTAATCATTTGAGTGGGGAACTAAATTAGTTTTAGGGCCAATGAATGTAGTACAGACAACTGCTTAGAAACAGTCCTTTTTTCTTTTTTTTTTACGTCAAGCCTGCGTGTTATTGGATAAGCACGAAATTGGGTCTCCGTGGTGACTGTGGTGCTTGCAAATGGTTAGTTAGGCAGGCAATAATGTTTATCTCTTATCAATAGACGACCCCCATTAGTCCAACTAGGACCCTGAGTGAGTGACAGGGCTGTATTGATAGAGTGGGTGGTTCCCATTAAAACGGATTCATTATTTAGACTCTAGGGAGTCCGGTAATCATTTAAAAAAAGCTTTTACCGAAAATGTACCGTAGAAACGGGAATCATTTTGTCATCATGCCATGTGCAAGTGCTTATCAGCGATCATCTGATCATTATTGATAATTGGCAATTTAGGCAACCTTCAGATGATTCGCATAAAGAGAACCAGTGATGCATCTATTGATAAGTAGTGGTAGTGTGTAACACATACCACTACTGATGGGGAAGATAGGTTTAATGTAGGCATCCATGTACACTGACAAACTGTGCTGACTTACACTCTTCTGGTAATATGATAGATGGTTAGGAAACAGTAGCCAGAGTGTGGTGTGTGTGCATACACTTGTGAACCATACCATACGTGTGTGCGCGCGTGTGGTGGTGGTGTGTGGTGTGTGTTGTGTGTGTGTGTGTGTGTGTGTGTGTGTGTGTGTGTGTGTGTTGTGTGTGTGTGTGTGTGTGTGTGTGTGTGTGTGTGTGTGTGTTTCAGAAGACGGGAGGTGGACGGGAAGTTGACCCATAAATACACAGTCACGATGATGTGATGCTGCACACCCAACAAACATGCAAGTGACATGCAAAAGGGGCTGACCAGTGGAAAACATTGCCAGCAAAAATAATTTGGGCACAGGAGGGTTAGTGACATAAACAGGGGCTGGAAACACAGACAGAACACAGACCACAAACACAGAGAAGATAAAAAAGCTCGAAAGAGAACGAAGTGAACAAAGAAGAGACAAGAAAGAAACCGGCGGTGGTGGTGGCTACAAGCAGTCCGTTTCATCAACCGAACACGTTCATATTTTGCGTTTTGTGCGTGTTTTTCAGAAAGGGTGCTGCTTTATTGTGTTGCTCTAGTGAGAACAAAAAAAATATCTGTGAGAGAAAAGAAAGGAGGTGGTGGAGAGGTGGGATTGATAAACTAGAACGGACAACAGACCTTTGAGCTGGGCACCTGGAACATTTGCTTTTCTGCCCGGTGGGGCGGCATCTTTTGGGGGTGCTTTCTGAGTTTTAGCGGCGGTGGGAGGGGCAACAGCAGTAGCGGTCACTTTCTTATCTTTCCTGACCGGGCCTTTGGCTGCTGTGGGAGCACCTCCTTTGGCATCACCTTTGAGGCCACTAGCAGGCTTGCCAGCCTTAGGCTTTGTTTCTGCAGGTTTGGCTTCTGCAGGTTTGGCTTTGGTCGCCGACTGAGCTGCTGTCACCGCTGCGATGTCGTCCTCGTCTGCAGACTCCAGGTATTGGCCTTGAGCGTCCTTTGAGATCTTCACAGGCTCGTCATCCTTCTGGTCTGGCTCAACCTCCATCTGGGGCACAGCAATCATGGGCAGGGGACTAGCTACCTTCTCCTGCACCTCTTCTTCCTCCTGCACCTCCTCCTCAGTCACCTGCTCCTCAGTCACCTGCTCCACCTCGTCGCGGGCATCTGGCTGGTGCTCGATGAGAGGAAACTGGTCCTGGGTCCGGTCGGCTGCGGTGCTAGGGGAGAAGGGAGATCCAGGGTCGGCCCTGTTGGAGTCAGGGCTCTTGCTCTCTGGGGGGGTCTTGTCTGCTCCGTTCTGCCACCCTGCAGGGATGCCCTGACCAGGGGGGTGTCCCTCAGGCTCCGTGTAGTCAAAGGACAGGACGCGCTGCTTGGCTTCCTCCGGGGTCATGGCAACGGGAATGACAGGGGCGCGACCTTCATTTTTCTGCTGCTCTTCCTCTTCTGAGCTGGCTTCACGCCGGGGCCTCCTGCGGATCGTTGACACCTCTGTTCTCTCTTCCTCTTCTTCATCCTCTTCCTCGTCGCTATCCTCCTCTTTTTCTTCATCCTCCTGCTCTTTCGTTCCCTCCTTTTCTGTGAAGAGAGGGCTCTGAGGCTTCCCAGGACTGATCATGTCTTCATAGGCCGTGGTAGGAGCCTCCTTGCTCTCACACACGTCCTTCTTATCCTCGTCCTCAGACCCAGAGCCGCTCAGGCTGTGGCCCACAGAGACATCAGAGACCTTGTCAGACGGGCTCCTCTTCAGCTCAGACCCCAGCGAGTCTGGGTAGAAGAGCCTTGGAGTGTCCCTCTCGATTGGGGCTTCAGGGGCTGAAGGAGACGCCCGGGGGCTCACCGACCCAGCTCTCTCCCCATCTTCGCTCCCACCGTCGGCAAAGCCGGACCTGCTACTGCGGCCGCTCTCTGTGGCAGGACTGAGGCCTCCTGGCGTGGGGCTGAGCGACGCGGTGAGCTCCTCTGGTGTGGTGGGAACCGGGAAGCAGAACGATAAGGGACAGAGGGATAGATCCACAGCAGGACTGTGGTGTTAGAGACACTTACCTCCTCCTCAGAGACACACATTCAACACCCAACAAAAGGAACAGAAATAAAGGGAAAGAAAGAATCGAAAGGAAAGAAAAGAACCACTGAAGGAGAAGGTACACAAAACAAAGGGCAAAGGAACCTTTTTTGCTGGCATCAACAGGAACAACAATGAAACATCAAATGCATAAACTACAATTATCTGGATCGTTTTTGTACCTAAATGTTGAGAGCTGTAGGCGTTTTTTAATAAAGAAGCTCAGTTTGCAGTTGCAAACATTTTGCTTCCATGTTTACAGCAGAAAAGATGGGTAGACTATGCAATGAGAGCTATGAACTATGTACGTAAATATGGGTTCATAAAAAGCACCTTACAGCTCGAACACTAAACTGTCAACTTCTGCCATCAACCAAATTCACAGCAGAATTCAAAGCAAAGCTGTGTCACATCAATACGAAAAGTCTCTCATTCAACACAGTACTCACAATGACCCAACAGCGCTGTATTTCTCCCTCTCTTGGATTGTTGTGAAAAGCCATGTGATAAATGAAATTGCAATGGCGATGAATCAATGCCAGGCTACTGGCTGCCGCACTGTCCAATTTGCAAATGGGCTTTGCGGCGGGTTTTCTGGCTGCTAGCCTCACATACAGTACATCATGGTTCTCTCTTCCTTTTAAAAAAGGGAAATCTGCAGTTGCTACATCCATTTCTGGACTTAGAAATGAGCGATATGTACCCATTGATTCTTGAAGAATATAACTCAGAAATGAATGATATGTACCCATTGATTCTTGGAGAATATAACTTTTGCCTCGAGATCTTAGTTCCAACAGTCATGTCCCATCAGAACCCAAAATAAGCTTGTTTTACTCCAATGTTTGTGACGTTAAACAAATGACATGTAAACAAAACATGGTTAAAACTATATAGATACGGTGTGGTATCACTCGGCGTAAGATCAATTCTGACCTCCTTGAAAAGGATCGACTTTGCTCTCGTAATCAAACTCCATTACCCACTTAAGATAAATACATTTCAAGGGATCAATATAAAATTGTGAATCTATATAGTAAAACAGATTACAAATCGGACAGTGTCCTCTGTTCTATAATGCACACGCTGTGGTACTACTATAATGGTGATTGAGATGAGTTGTGGTTCAAATCGATACTGGAGTTTGTCCATTACTCTCAATGGTAAACCCGACCGTGGTTTCAATGAGCTGTATGAGCTATTGGAATGAATAGAATGAATAGAGACGTTGATGATGATTCGATATGGACGGTAGTTGGTCTCAGAAACTCTACTTCCTCATGGCTACATGTAGTCTGAGGAAGAGACATGTCAGATGGGTATTGTAGTCATACCTTGACCTGTAGCGGTCGTCCCTCCGGTAGCTGCATGGTCCAGGGTTCGATGGGAGAGGAGGAGGATAGGGAAGACGAGAAAAGGAAAAAGGGGGACTTCATTAGACTTTTTCTACAGGTACCGGTAAGCTGATCTCCCAACGTTCAGCGAGCACTCACACAATTATGATCAAACTTAACCACACACACACACACACACACACACACACTGCTGAAATAAATCCTCTAGTCTAAAGCTCGCTAAAACCACTAACTTACTCTCGGTCATGCGCAAGTGTGGGCAATGAAGGGGCACGACTGCCTACACCGTCCATCTGTTGATCTACATTGTCTTCAGAAAGTATTCACACCCCTTGACTTTTCCCACATTTACAGCCTGAATTTAAAATGGATTCATTTGAGATTGTTTTGTCACTAGCCTACACACAATACCCCATAATCTCAAAGTGGAATTAATGTTTTTCAAAATGTTTATAAATTCAATACAAATGAAAAGCTTAAATGTCTTGAGTCAATAAGTATTTAACCACTTTGTAATGGCGAGCCTAAATAAGTTCAGGAGTAAAAATGTGCTTAACAAGTCACATAATACGTTGCATGAACTCACTCTGTGTGCGATAATAGTTAACATGATTTTTGAATGACTAGCTCATCTCTGTACCCCACACAAGTTAAGGTAAGGTCCTTCGGTCGAGCAGTGAATTTCAAACACATATTCAACCACAAAGACCAGGGAGGTTTTCCAATGCCTCGCAAAGAAGGGCACCTATTGGTAGATAGTTAAATGCAAAAAAAGCAGACACTGAATATCCCTTTGAGCATGGTGAAGTTATTCATTACACTTTGGATGGTGTATCAGTATACCCAGTCACTACAAAGATACAACCGTCCTTCCTAAATCAGTTGCCGAAGAGGAAGGAAACCGCTCAGGGATTTCACCATGCAATGGTGACTTTAAAACAGTTAGAGTTTAATGGCTGTGACAGGATAAAACTGAGGATGGATCAACAACATTGTAGTTACTCCACAATACTAACCGAATTGACAGAGTGAAAAGAAGGAAGCCTGTACAAAATAAAAATATTACAAAAGCATTCATCCTGTTTGCAACAAGGTACTAAAGTAGACCTAATACTGCATAAAATGTGGCAAATACATGTAATTTTTTTACCTGAATACAAAGTATTGTGTTTTATTGGATTTGCCCCAAACATACTACTGAGTACAACTTTCAATATTTCAAGCATAGTGGTGGCTGCATCATGTTATGGTTATGCTTGTAGTTGTAGTTGTTAAGGGCTGGGGAATTTTCAGGATTTAAAAAAATGGAATGGAGCTTAGCACAGGCAAAATCCTAGAGGAAAACCTGGTTCAGTCTGTTTTCCACCAGACCCTGGGAGATGAATTCACCTTTCAGCAGGACAATAACCTAAAACACAAGGCCAAATCGACACTGGGAGTTGCTTACCAAGAAGACAGTGAATGTTCCTGAGTGGCCGAGTTACAGTTTTGACTTAAATCAACTTGAACTTTTTGATTTCACCTTTATTTAACCAAGTAGGCCAGTTGAGAACACGTTCTCATTTACAACTGTGACCTGGCCAAGATAAAGCAAAGCAGTGCGACACAAACAACAACACAGAGTTACACATGGAATAAACAAAACATACAGTCAATAACACAATATCTATAAGAAGACCTGAAAATGGTTGTCTAGCAATGATCAACAACCACTTTGACAGAGCTTGAAGAATTTAGAAAATAATAATAGGCAAATGTTGCACAATCCAGGTGTAGAAAGCTCTTAGAGACTGACTTAAACCTATGTAAATAAGATATTTTTGTATTTCATTCTCAATCAATTTGCAAAAAATGTCAACAAAAGAAATTCACTGTCATTATGAGCTATTGTGTATAGATGGGCGAATTCAGGCTGTAACGTAACAAAATGTGGAATAAATCAAGGGGTATTAATTACTTCACGAAGACATTGTACCTAACATTTTCTGGGGTCGGCGGGGGGGGGGTTAGCATAGGTGTTAATAAGAAACGCTTTATCAGCTAAATTTTTCCATTCCAGGAAAGCTTGATGATTCCGCCATGGCAACCATTAACAGTTCTCAGTCTGCAAGCTCAGCATCATCTAAGTGGCTATAAACGATTCTGCCTACAGCTAATAGGGCAGTCATAGACACCGAACCCCAGTTAAGGACTAAAGCACCAGACACATGCATCATAGCCATGGCCCTTGTATTACAGTTGGCTGTCCTGTATTGACAAGTGTAACTTATGGACTATTGCTGGTAGTAGACCTACAGTACACGCACGGGAAAATGAACATGAGTTCCCACAATGTAGGCCTGAATCTAGACATCTAGCCTTGTGTTCTCTTGTTGTGTCCTGCGGCATATTGTTCATGCCAGTGTTTCAAGGAAGGTTTGGAACTAATTACATTACGCACATAGTTCCATTCATGGAAATTGCTCAAATCTTTCATGTTTTCGTGGACAGGGGTTAGAGCCAAGGCTGGCCTGTAGTGCACAGCAGAGCAGACACCGTGGTATCTTTAGCTGTGGGCTGTTGTTGAGATAACAACACCACCGCCAAAGTGCCTTTTGTCCTCCTGGCAAAACCATAAATCATTGTCGAATAAAGGCCCAGTGACAGTCGAGAGACCTGGAGTCACTGAGTGTGTTAATAGCTAAAGGGGTTATAACACCGAGGACACGATTATACGAAGCATTATGAGCTCCATGACCATCACTTCCTATGGTAAATGAAAACCGAGTGTGAGGATGAATGAAGTCCCATGACATCAATCCTACGAGCCATGTTTAAAATGCTCTGGGGTGACTAGCTATGGCTCTATAGGGACGGTGAGGTTCAGCCTTCTGTTACCATGGCGCCACCGTGCTGACCAAGGCCACAGCACCGGTTAAGTGGCGACCATATTGACCCATTAGCCCAGAAACACACCCCCCCCCCTTTCACTTATTCTGAGGTTGGCCTGTTGGCCGTGACTGTTGAGAAAGCATGTTACTGCAGTGCCACTTATGCAACGCCGTGTTCTCAGATTCAAAACCACAACGGTTCTTAACTTACCGACCGCCGACGGGACATTTGTCTAAATACAGGAAGCTTACGTCCACTCTCTTTGTCCTGACGACAGCCTAAAACGTAATGCTAACAGTTAGGATGCTGACAATCGTGAATACGAGAGACCACAACTCCAGGCCTGACGCATGATGCTACGATCTGGGGGGAGCTGGCTTTTTTCTATCAGTGTGACCTGAATGAAACGTGCTCTGAAAAGCTACAACAACAAGATAGTTCACCCACACAGAACTCAGAACAGAACTCAGAAGCATGGCATAATAATTCAGAATAAAAAAAAATGCAATTTATGAACAGAAGCAGGAAATAGCATGGATTGTTGCGAGGCCAGCAGCAGGGGAGCAGCGGTATCATCCTCAAATCCTGACAGGAGATTTCATTAAAAATGCATTAGGAAGGAAAGGCAGACGCCCTCAGAAGAACTGACCTTTGTCTCTCTCTCATTCCTACAGACAGAGAGACAGAGAGGCAACTCATTAAAAATAAGCATTGGGCGCTGATTGCGTAAACTGGAGGAAGAAACGGGAAGAGAGAGGAAGAGAAGACAGGAAAAGAGAGGAAGCACATTATTTTGGGGGATACAAAGGCACTCAGAATCCGGCTGCTACAGGGTTATCTGTGAAAAGTGAAGCAGGCAGCTGTGAAGCAAGAAGCTAAAACAAATGCATGTCGAGGTTGTGACAAGAAGCTGGATGATGATTCGCGAAGAGGCAGAGGGCAAATGGAACCAATGAGCAAATTGCTTTTGAAGCCACGACAAGAGGCACAATCACAACCAGAGGTGGACTCAATTCCATTTCATAATAATCTATTCATGATCAGTTTATGAAGTATTTCCGATTCATGAATCAATTCCTGAAACATTTCGGGAATGGACACTAAACTAAATGGAATTGAGCCCAACCCTGCAGCTCACACAGCCCCTATTGGAAAATAAAGGGTTCGGATGTGAGGAGCGGCATACCCGAGAGGGCGCTCTTAGACACAGAGACCTCTGACACTGGTGCTTGAGGCTGTGATTTCAGTTCAGGTGACAGCTCCAGCAAATCATCTACGTGAGACAGAGGCAAGATTATAAGTTAGTGTGTGAGAGAGTGAGAGAGTGAGAGAGTGAGAGAGTGAGAGAGAGAGAGAGAGAGAGAGAGAGAGAGAGAGAGAGAGAGAGAGAGAGAGAGAAAAAACGGGCATCACATCACGTCAGTTGGAACAAAAGAGCGGGCTAGCCTATATTTTGAGGCAGGTGAACATATTGAGGACGCAGTGAGTCAGTTAAGAGGTACAGTGGAATATATATATATTTCTAAAGAACAGCCCCCAGTCCCAGTGTGCCCTACATTTCCAACTCAAAACACAAGATGCCTTGCTTTAGAAGTTGTTCCTTTTCATATTCAGTGGCGTAGTGTACGCTGTACAATAAAAACGGTAGTAATGCCCGTCTGCTCCCTAAAGAGGAAGTATTCTACGTGAAGCGAAATACTGAGGATAAAAATACCCGACTGGAGAACTTAAAGCCACATCCTTGATGGAATATGCCTTCCTTTCTTTTCTAGATATAGATAGACTGTCTCATGTAATATTTAGGCCTCATCTGGCCCCTGACATACTGTCGGCCTACAGTACAGTAACCAAAACCTAAAAAGCTGAGACAGCTGGTGCATGTCATCCAATAGCACTGAGCAAAACTCTGTACGTTAGAGGGACACTCGGGAAATTCGGGCGTATGCTACCGTACCTGTAGACGTACAGTCATTGCGCTAGCGATAGTTAGCCATGGCTGGTTGAAACTACCTCAAACTTCCTTCACACGGCACTCAGAGACATACAGATGCTATCCACGAGTTCATCTGACTGGGTAAGTAGAAAAGCGACTGATTGCCAGAATCTCGTAGTATCCCTTTAAGGTCCTCTGTAGATGACGGTAAAAACCAAAACGTGTTTATATTATCAGCATATGCATCCCTGCTCTTGTAGCCCGTCAGGATTATTTGTTTCACCATCTGAATCCGGTTTTCTGGAAGAGAGTGCTGGCTCTGTATAATACAGGATAGAATGTCTGTCTGAGGAGCGACTGACCCAAATGCCTGGATTAGTGTAAACGTAAACACACAGACACACACACACACACACATCTGTAGGGTTATTTAACCATGCAATATAAGGAAGGGCACTGCAGAGAACAGGCAACAATAACATCCTCGACTTCCATCTGTCTGGATGAAACAGATCGCCACAGTCTGCTTTTTACTATTAAGGTCTACAAGAAATGCGAAGACAGATTGACCAGATTCGAAGAAACTTATTTTCCACTAATGTGTATCTGATGCTCTCTCTTTCCCATAAACCCCCCCCCCGCTGTCAGAATCTACAGTCCTAGTGACCTAGTCCATCACTGACCTTTCATGTCCCCAGGTCCCATGTGTGCGTCTGGCATCCCGTTAGGCTTCTTGACCTCCCGCTGGTCCAGGGGTCCCTTCAGGGTCATGTTGGCCAGGGCAGCCGAGGCCGTGGTCTCCCCAGAGTTGAATTGCAGGGCGGCGTGGCCGTCCGTGCCCGAGTTGAAGTCCTGATGCTGATCCATGGCGAAGCGAGTTCGGGCTGGGAGGAGAGAGAGGAGACGGAGGGAAGAAGAAGAAAAAGACAACAAGTTAAACGCTCCATTCAGTTTTGGATACCTTCGTTTTGATGTCATCCACACGAGCTACGTTGGCAGGTGGAGACCGATAATTGCTGCTTTCAATAACGCCTTGAAAAAATGAGATGGGGGGCCTGCACGGAACACGGACTGAACTGAGAGGATTCTAAACATTGCTGTTGTTGTCGGCTTCCTTCAAAAGGGAGTCAGAGGAGCGGAGGCCTGAGAGAACCAACCAAAGTTGGCGGGATCTCCGTAATAGGCTACAATGTCAAAGGGCGAAGGTGAAAGAGAAGTCATTGACAACGATTCCAAATCGGCACCCAGCACACATGCTTGTTGGGCCTGCGCTGTTCCCCACAGAGAGGGTTATGACTGCTGAGCTAAAGACAGACAGATACCAGCGCACTGTTGAATTCTCCCACAGTTTTATTGTGCAGTGTTTTTCGGCCCCAAAGGCCTTAGTCACCAACACAGACCCTTCATACAAGAACAACAACGGATTTGTCTGCTCATCCCAGGCAACCCGAGCCTGATCCCAGATCTGTTTGCGCTGCTGTCTTGCCAACTCCTATTGCCATTGTCACACCAACGGGCTGCGACACTGCGATTTCTATGTCGCCCCCTCATAGGGACTGATGGGGGGGGGGACAATCGGGACTTTTTCCTTTGTCTCCCCCTCACTTTATATAAGCTTTACGTAATCAAAGGGACTTTAGGAGCTGAAAGGGCACTCGGCTTTGCTAACGCAGGCAGACGTGGTGCAACAACGAACTAGGGGGAAGATGGAATTCCAGAAACATTTGTCTGATGCCCTTTCTCAGTGATCGTGATTTGAATGGACTCGGCTAGGTGTCTTTTGTTTCTTCAGGTTCTTGCTAGGTAGGGTCTAAAGTGCCATCATGTCTAATGTGGTACCGAGGGACATACCAAAGCAACGTAGGCCTAATGTCTCAACCTAGCCTGTTTCTTCTCTGATTCGAGTCCCCAAGCAAAGCTGTCACCTCAATAGTGAGTGTGGAGAGACGACACCTAGGCTAGTCAAACGTTTCGAGTTGCTCCACAGACTCGAGGCAATCCTCCTCTTCCTCGGCTAAGCTTAGAGAATCGTCATTCGTGTTACATGTGATATTGAGCTACTTCCCTTTAACGGATTGTCATCATGTCAGGGTCGGCGTACCGTAATGTGAGCATGCTTCTATTTGTTATGAAGCAAGATGATGGACGTGGCCAAGATAAACACTGGCCAACCATGAGGTTGTGAGCTGCTCTTTCAGAAACAGCAGCTTAGAGACTACACACACACACACAGACACACACACGGGCCCCTCCCTCCTCCTGCAGAAACAAGCTTTGCACTGCAGCTCATAGAGACTACAAGATCAGATGCACCAATAATAGGGTCATATTAATGCAGGGGGGGGGGGGGGATTTCCTCCTGTCTTCTCGAAGGGGGAGTTCCTCTCAAAATACACACGGCAGCCTGCCAGGCGTTTCCTGTTTCTGTTTCCTTAAGTCCAGCGGTTTGGTTGGTGTTATGAGGGCGTGTTTTTGTGTTTATTATTAAGAGGGTGATTGTGTTCTGTTGTGCTTTGGGGTCACTTGACGATGTGGGCTTCTTCCATGTGTGCATTTTCTGGACTGCCTTTACAAGACTGTGGAACTGCGTCATTTAGCGATACCGCACAGAGGATTGCTTTTGAGTTTCTGACAAAACACAATCAGCATCTGCTTCGGACCTGCTTCGGACCCCTGTACCGACAAAAAAAAAGCTAACCCCATCATAACTGGATCTCCATACAAGTAGCCTATCTTAAGAGTATATTTTTTTATATGACCTCACCTCACTCTAAATAGGCATAGGTCAATAGTAAGGAGGTTGAGATCTGGCCACTGTGAGATCTGTGAGATCGGAGCACTTGGCCACTGTTAGCTAGCCTATGTCCTGTATAAATAGTACAAGATGATATTGGTGAAGTTAGTAGGAAAAAACATAGTCAGGAGGACAAGGCAAACTTGTTTTAACAAACAATGACTGGACTACAGTGATCTTTAGACAGAATAGAATTTCTCCCAGAGACAGAAGTCGGGGGATGGGCGTACTGGGCAAGGGAGAAGGGTTGAAACCATGTTCTGGCCAAGCCCACCCTGTAATTTGTATTGGCCTGTGACTGGTCTGGCAGCTGTGTTCTGATTCTCTTTGTGGGCTGATTGCTGTAGCCCTAGAGAGAGAGAGAGCGAGAGAGACACACAGACACACAGACAGAGCAGTCACAAAGTGCATCACATCACAGCCAGAACCATCACCAGAACCACAGACCTCCTTATGCACTGTCAATCTACTGCAATTAGGCTGCCTTAGGGCTCGAACAAAGAGGTGCGGGGAAAGACGTAGGCTAACTGCGAATAGGCTCACTCGGTTACTAAAGAGGAGGGAGCAGGGCCCCATTTAAAGGAAAGGGGGATACCTAGTCAGTTGTACCAGTGAACGCCTTCATTCAGCTAGTTGGAGAGACACAAAGAAACGAGGCAACTACCCAAAAACAGCAGGGGAGGGAGAGAGGAGACCAAATTGGTGGTATGATTTTTGATCTGAAATGCCAGAGGGGCAGATGGATGCTCATGTTAATCCTCTTTGTTGAGCATCTCACAGGCGTTTACACCTAATCTTTGTCCCGCACTTAGCTGAGCACCCTCCAACGCCAGGCCAACACACACACACCACTGTGTGAAGCAGGGCCAATCCTCAATGAATAGGCTAGGATATTCTACACACAACAGACGGAAGACTGAACACACTCGTCTCGCATCATTAGCGAAGAGAAAGAGCAAGCTACCCAGCTGCACTGTGATTAAAATGTTGTGGAGAAGAAAACCCCAACAAAATAAACATTGTTTTTCCTTTAGGAATTCATACCAATTTCGTTTAAAACGTTTGAAACGTTCGCACCCCTAGTCGAGGAACATGTCATCAAAGGCAAAGCACTAGGCCTGGAAAAACATTTTCTCCATGTTTGACACGATAAGCCTAGCCTACACCCCGTTTATGTGACTGTTGATTTGTTGGTCCCGATTATAGTTTTACACCCAAGCATCGAGACAAGACGTGTTAACCAATGTCTCTTATTTGTCTAGGAGAAAAAGTGGTCAAATCTCAGAGCATGTTAGACCGTCACCTTAAAAACTCCCCAGTCTCTCATCCCATGTCTTCTCCCTCCCGGTCATCTCCTCTGTGGATTGTCTTTCTGTAATACTTTAAAAAGGTGCAATATGCAGAAGTTTCTCCGCCATGTCCTGGTTGCTAAAATTCTAAACGTTCACCTAATTTCAGTTTGTGACAAAATTCAAAAAGGCACTCGCACATCTGAGCTATCTTTTTTTGCAGGTGCATGGTAACAGTTGAATAAGATGAGAAAGAAGAAGAAACCCTCACACTGCTCTTGCAAGTGTCATCGTGTTTTTTTCCTCAGTTTGTGAGAAGAAAAAATATGCAGATTTATTGTACAATCTAAAATATTGTATTATCAGCTGTTTGAAGCTGGTGTACAAAATCAAAAGTAAAAGAAAACTTAAGAACGGGAGGCATAGAAATAGCGCACATAGAACAGATCTACCGCTTCTTAGACTTGCTTTCAATGAGAACGGCAGCTCTATAACTGAACATTTATTTGTGAATTTGGTCAGGTTGCCCAAAAAGTGACATATTGCAGTTTTAAAGAGCGGGAGGAATAAAATGGCTGAGATGATCTGGTGCTCTGTCAGCCTGGAGACAGCCAGGGAGGGGGGGTGGTGGGTGGAGCTAGAGCAGCGCTGCACTCAGAGAGCTGCCAGCCTGCTGAATGGCCAGGCAGCGCCCAAAGGAAGCCTCTCTCTCTCTCTCGCTCCTCTTTAATATTCATCAGCAGTCGCTGCAGCAAGCAGAGAGAAGGAAAGAGAGAGGGGGAATCTGAGGGAGATGGGGGGGGGGTCCACACTAAACACGAACGCGTCAGAGACGACCCAGCCCTTACCCCACCGCCTTGCTGTAAGAAAGGCATGTTAAAGCTAAAAGGGAGAAAGTATTAGAGCAGCAGATAGAACACGGCAAGGATAAAGTAGGCCGCGTGGGATTTAGCCCAGCTCAACGATGGAGAGAAGAGAACGGGGAGAGAAGGAAAGCAGACGGCACAACGAGAATGAGACGGGGAGGGACCGTGTCTACGGGAGAGGGTGAGGGGCGGTACAGGGCGAGGGGAGGGAAAAAAAGATGGAGAGGGAATGGGAGTGAAAGAAAAGAGGCAGAGATTGATGCTGACAGGGAGGAGAGAGAGAAGGAGACTGTTAGAGAGGAAGGGGACAAGGGGAAGGAGACTGCTGTTGGAAGAGGGAAAGACAGAGCGAGAGGAGAGGCAAAAGGAGTAAGGGAGGGAGAGGGAAAGAGAGTGAGCGGAGAGGGAAAGGAAGGAAGGAAGGAAGGAAGGAAGGGAGGGAGAGGGAAGGTGCGCCTGCAAAGCCTCTGGTCCTTGCAGAAAGAAAGCTGGCGCATGCTCAGACAGGGACACACACGCCCAGCCCAATGCAGCGGCGTGATACAGCAGAATCCAAAAGAGAAGAAATGGAGGAACTCTCCTCAGTCTTCTAATGCTTGGCTCTCAATCTAGCCTACGTCCCCAATGTCCGACGGTAGATACAGTGATAAAATAGAGACATCTTAGAGATGAACTGGAGACATTTTAGAGATTAAATAGAGACATTTTAGAGATTAAATAGAGACATTTTAGAGATTAAATAGAGACATTTTAGAGATTAAATAGAGACATTTCTCCTCTGGTGTCGTTTCCAATAAAAAAAAAATCCCAGAATAGCCTAGACGCTTTCCTCTCAGATTAGGCTAGATGCAGTCTTTAGCTTTCCACTTGAATTGGTTTCAGCATACCATGTATATTCATGTGAAATTAGGCTAGAGGAGAGTACGTGGGTGATTTGAGCATAACACATGCCGAATATGAGAATATTTTTTAAGAGACGTTTTCTGGGGGGGGGGGGGGGGGACCACGAATGCAGTCATGATCTGAGCGCTTCTAAATGACACGCTAACTTAGACGCTATATAGTAAATTCGCCTAACCACCTTCGAGAATCAAAGGCATAATGTTCATGGCGCTCCCTTTACTCTAACCCCTCTACACCCACATAGCACTCCTTTGCAAGGCACTTGATTAGCTCTGAACAATGCATCTGTGACGTGATAAGCGAGCTCCTGAAAACAGGCGGCTCCAGGCCGGAGTGGTTGAAAGTAGAGTCCTTCCACTTCCTCGACATTCACTTTCTCCTCTGTGTGACAACAGAGTAAAGCAGAACGTGCCGACTAAGAGAAGTCCACCTGACTGTTGTGTAACCGTAGAGTTCGAGGTGTCATTCGAGGTCTGCAGCTGAACCACAGGACACAGTCAGACAAATTTTTTAAAGGAGGAGAGAGAGAAAACGGTTGTCGTCTGAGGCTCGGAGTGTTCGCTGCCCATCCATGCAGATCCACATAATGTCTCAAATGGGACCCTATTCCCTATATAGTGCACTACTTTGGACCACGGTCCAAAAGCAGTGCCTATAGTGAGTATGGTGCCATTTGGGACGCACAGAATGACAAGGAACGCTTGACAAAAACAGCTGGTTCAGTCGAATTCCCTCTGAGAAACAGAGGGGAGAGTCAGGAGGAGAATGGGTGGAGCATCGTGTGGGACAGAGATGGAATGCATGACACATGAAAACAAGCTGCTACAATATGGAACAGTGGGATGTTTCTTTCTAACGTGCTGAACTCGGCGTTTCCTGCTTTCACTGTCCCAGAAAATACCAGAAAAGAAAGAGCCCAGAAAGGCTACAGCAATGCATCCACCTTGCCCTCTCTGGGGTCCTTCTGAGTGTCCGCTCTTAACATTGTCACCGTTTGGCTCCAGCCAGGGCCATTCTGTACAGTAGCTGTGATGTGACGCGGCCCTGGAAGACTTCCCTCTTGGGATAGTCGAGAGGGTGAAGCTGCAAGGCTAAGGGAAAGCAGACCGGTTTTATGTAAAACAGAAGAAAGGATTGTTCTGAAATTACCCCACAGTATTACACAATTTAGTTCACAAAAGCCTTGCATTGATTTCTCCCCAAAGAGGAAACCATGGCCTTCTTTCTTGTAATTACAGAGAAGATTAGGGGAAAATTCAAACAAGGTTTCTGGTGATCGGACCAAAATCCCCTAACGTTGGCTCTATTTTCAGATGCCTGAATGAAAATGTTGATGCCATTTGTACAACTCAGGCAGGCATTATCCTGACTCGATGAGAAGCCGGTATTGTTTGGGGATAATGCGGATCATGAACCCAGACCCAGCGGGGAAATACTGGGCAAAACTGGTTGAAATGACGTCATAATCTCAATCCGTTTCTGCCTGTAACGGTAAAAGCTTCGATCCCTTATTGATGGCACTTGTTAAATCCACTTCAAATCAGTGTAGATGAAAGGGAAGAGACAGGTTAAAGAATGCTTTTTAAGCCTCGAGACAATTGAGACATGGATTTTGCCCTCAGAACAGCCTCAATTCGTCGGGCCATGGACTCTACAAGGTGTCGAAAGTGTTCCACAGGGATGCAGGCCCATGTTGACTCCAATGCTTCCCACGGTTGTGTCAAGTTAGCTGGATGTCCATTGTGTGATGGACCATTCTTGATACACACAGGAAACTGTTGAGCATGAATAACCCAGCAGCGTTGCAGTTCGTGACACAAACCGGTGCGCCTGGCACCTACTACCATACCCCGTTCAAAGGCACTTAAATGTTTAGTCTTGCCCATTCACCCTCTGAATGGCACACGTACACAATCCATGTCTCAATTGTCTCAAGGCTGAAAAATTCTTATTTAACCTGTCTCCTCCCCTTTATCTACACTGATTGAAGTGGATTTAACAAGTGATCATAGCTTTCACCTGGTCAGTCTATGTCATGGAAAGAGCAGGTGTCCTTTAATGTTTTGTACACTAAGTGTATATGCCTAGAATGATGCTTTGTTAATGTCAGTATTGCCTTGTACCTTAAGCTTTATGCCTTGTATGCGAGTCCATTCGTTTGACAACGTTATTAAATAATACTTGCTGTGACATTCGCTCCTCATGACCAGTCCTTGATCTTAGTCAGCCAAACACATAATACTTGATTGCACATGGTTTAACTATATTTTATGGAGTCAGAAAAACATTTTAATAGGCTAATTGCTTAGTCTTATTATGAGCCGCAGGTGAGGTATATATAATATGGATATGTCAAATATTACCCCACTACAACCCTGTAAGCAGTCTATGGAATATACTGTAGATGCGCAAAAAATGCTAATATCGGTACCATGACTTGACTGGGATTTGTGCCACATATGCTAAAACGTTAGCATTTGGAAACAGTGCTAGGGAAGCTAAACCAAAGCATGGATTGCTGTCATACCTTGTCAATAGACTGCTTACAGGGTAAGGAAACCAATGTGTCATTTTTGGTGAACTGCCCCTTTAATTTAGGGCAACAGACCTGCTGCCACTGACGGAGGCATAAAAATACCCCATGAACTCAGACCTACTGACCATCATCCGTCACAATACGAATTTAGTCACAGTATGATTTTCAGTGATTCAGGAGTGGACGATGACGCGCAAACCCAAAAGTAGGCTAGGTCTTGTATCTTCTACAAGGGACACGGTCTTCATCTGTGAGCTCTTGTGTTCCTCACTGTGGTGACAGAAGCCAAAGAAAGTATCTATTTATGAGCCGTGCTGTGAGGAGAGGGGACATTCCAGTCATGCTGATCACGTCCCATCTGCTGACTGACCGACATGCTTCTCGACATTCCTCCGTCACTAGGCCGGGCTCTACACACTCCCTCAGGTCAGGGGGTCAGGGAGAAGACATTGTTGTCGGTGATGTCCTCCAGGACACCCCCCCCCCCCCTTCAACTCTCCAGAAGTTCAGTCAGGGCATGTGGGCCCCAACGTTGACTTCACTACAAACTAGAAGAAGTCGACCGATTACATCGGCATGGCTGATTTAATTAGGGCCGATTTCAAGTTTTCATAACAAATCGGTAATCGTCATTTTTGGACGCCGATTACATTGCACTCCACGAGGAGACTGCGTGGCAGGCTGACCACCTGTTACGCGGGATCAGCAAGGAGCCATGGTAAGTTGCTAGCTAGCATTAAACTTATCTTATAAAAAAACAATCAATCTTCACATAATCACTAGTTAACTACACATGGTTGATGATATTACTAGTTTATCTAGCTTGTCCTGCGTTGCATATAATCAATGCAGTGCCTGTTAATTTATCATCGAATCACCGCCTAATTCACCAAACGGGTGATGATTTTAACAAGCGCATTCGCGAAAAAAGCACTGTCGTTGCACCAACGTGTACCTAACCATAAACATCAATGCCTTTCTTTAAAATCAATACACAAGTAATTTTTTTTAAACCTGCATATTTAGTTAATATTTAATAATATATAATATTTAATATTTAGTTACCTGCTAACATTAATTTATTTTAACAAGGGAAATTGTGTCACTTCTTTTGCGTTCTGTGCAAGCAGAGTCAGGGTATAATGCAGCAGTTTGGGCCGCCTGGCTCGTTGCGAACTGTGTGAAGTCCATTTATTCCTAACAAAGACCGTAATTAATTTGCCAGTAGACTATTTCATGGCAAGATTAAAAAGACACACCATCCTCCGATGCCACTGTGTGGGTAAAGCAGTACTCTTCTTCCCAGTGTTCAGTTCAGAGCAGGGATGGGTGATGGATGTAGTGCCCGTAAACAGTACAGAGCATTAAGCTGATGGCTTCTGGGAAGCAAGGGGAGGGACAGGCTGAGAGAGGCTGAACATAGAGGCAGAAGTTTCATTGGCCTGATAAATGTCTAGCAAAACATGTTCCCCGGATTTATGTAGCTGGTTGGAGGACCTGTTTGTGCTACGTGGTTTTGAACTAGAGCTGGGCGATATAGGAACATATCCACAGTTTGATAAATTGACCCATTGTTTGCGATAATGATAAATCTGCAATAAATTATTTTGGGGGGGCTGGGCGATATGGACAAAAAGTAATATCGCGATAAATCTAAGTATTATGCCTGATAACAAATACAACCATTTTTTTTTATGGACAGTTACTTTACAATAGCGACAGGGCTGTAGACATTTTTTTTCAAGTGCCAAGTAAGGCAACTGAGATGGTAGCCTATGGATAAAAAAGTGCCCACAGTGGGGGAGAGGGAGTAAGAGCCAGCAGCCAACAGCCGACAGCGAAACAGGAAGACATTTTCATAGCAGGAATCAACATAATGCATAGGCTATTACTGTTGACCAAAAAATGTAGAACAATCTACAGCCCCCATACAGACCCAGAACATGGTCAATACGGACCGCGGGTCCCCCCCCCCTCAAAATAAATATATAATTGTATTTTCTTTTCTTACTCGGTCGGGCTTCGACCCCTGGTTTTATATAAACATACAAAAGACATGGAAGAATGCGTAGAATTGCAGGATATTCCCTTAAAAACAGCAACAACAAAAAGTCCCCATGCAAAATGTGTAGAATTTGCAGGAAATAAATGATATTATCAATCCAGACCTTTGCCACCTAGAAAATGTGTTTGACCGAACCTCCTCAAATAGTACTTGAGTACCCCCTGACCTACAGGAACGTTGTGTAGCAAAATCACCTCGAATTACTGGCGTAAGCTAAACGCGTCGATAAAGGCAATGTCTGTAATTTTTTTTTTTTTTTTTGGCAATGACGAGGTCAAACGTTTTCTGTAAGTCTTCACAAGGTTTTCACACACTGTTGCTGGTATTTTGGCCCATTCCTCCATGCAGATCTCCTCTAGAGCAGTGATGTTTTGGGGCTGTTGCTGGGCAACACGGACTTTCAACTCCCTCCAAAGATTTTCTATGGGGTTGAGATCTGGAGACTGGCTAGGCCACTCCAGGACCTTGAAATGCTTCTTACGAAGCCACTCCTTCGTTTCCCGGGCAGTGTGTTTGGGATCATGTCAAGCTGAAAGACCCAGCCACGTTTCATCTTCAATGCCCTTGCTGATGGAAGGAGGTTTTCACTCAAAATCTCACGATACATGGCCCCATTCATTCTTTCCTTTACACGGATCAGTCGTCCTGGTCCTTTGCAGAAAAACAGCCCCAAAGCATGAGTTTCCACCCCCATGCTTCACAGTAGGTATGGTGTTCTTGGATGCAACTCAGCATTCTTTGTCCTCCAAACACGACGAGTTGAGTTTTTACCAAAAGGTTCTATTTTGGTTTCATCTGACCATATGACATTCTCCCAATCTTCTTCTGGATCATCCAAATGCTCTCTAGCAAACTTCAGACGGGCCTGGACATGTTCTGGCTTAAGCAGGGGGACACGTCTGGCACTGCAGGATTTGAGTCCCTGGCGGCGTAGTGTGTTTACTGATGGTAGGCTTTGTTACTTTGGTCCCAGCTCTCTGCAGGTCATTCACTAGGTCCCCCGTGTGTTCTGGGATTGTGCTCACCGTTCTTGTGTCATTTGACCCCACGGGGTGAGATCTTGCGTGGAGCCCCAGATCGAGGGGAGATTATCAGTGGTCTTGTATGTCTTCCATTTCCTAATAATTGTCCCACAGTTGATTCTTCAAACCAAGCTGCTTACCTATTGCAGAGTCAGTCTTCCCAGCCTGGTGGCAGGTCTACAATTTTGTTTCTGGTGTCCTTTGACAGCTCTTTGGTCTTGGCCATAGTGGAGTTTGGGAGTGTGACTGTTTGAGGTTGTGGACAGGTGTCTTTTATACTGATAACAAGTTCAAACAGGTGCCATTAATAACAGGTAACAAAGTGGAGGACAGAGGAGCCTCTTAAAGAAGAAGTTACAGGTCTGTGAGAGCAGAAATCTTGCTTGTTTGTAGGTGACCAAATGAAATTTTCCACCATAATTTGCAAATAAATTCATAAAAATCCTACAATGTGATTTTCTGGATTTTTTTTTTCTCATTTTGTCTGTCATAGTTGAAGTGTACCTATGATGACAATTACAGGCCTCTCTCATCTTTTTAAGTGGGAGAACTTGCACAATTGGTGGCTGACTAAATACTTTTTTTGCCCCACTGTATGACATGTTTCAAACAAGGCCCGGGCCTGTGTGCTCTCTGTCTACAGTGGATTAGGACATGAAAGGAATCTGTTCAGGACGCGGACAGAGAAGAAGTCATCAGGACAGCTGCTTTCCATTCAGCCTGGTTTATGCAAATCGGTTGAATTTCCTGGGACTAGGCAACATTCCTAACACAATTTGACAAGGGTTCCTTCCTTTTTGAACTTCACTCCGATTCCTAAAAAAGGTTTAGGCTAGCATTCAATCACCGAGGAGGAGGATAACTAGGGCGCAGTCAAGTCAACCATGACGTGACAGAGAGTCGACCATAAATAAAACGGACGGCTCCGGCGAGTCTGTTGACATTCATGGACTCAAAGTGAACCGTCTATTTCAAGGTAGTCATCACCCCCCCCCACCCCGGCACCAAAATATAGCAGCACCCATTTAGCCAAAATGCCTGGACACGCTCTACTGTTAGCTCTAGGACACCCTCACACTGCCAGAGCAACTAACCACTCCCTAGCGGGCATAGCTGGTTGCAGCTGCGTCATTATCAACTCATTGGAATGATATCATCGCAACCCGTTTTGCCCGCTGGGTCTGAATCTTCTACTAAGCATGTCGACCACCCAGGCTAACCATAATTAACTGGCCGTCGAAGTCTGCTACAGATAGACCACTGATAGAACAAGCAGCCTCTCCGTTATGCAGTGAACAGCCCCAAGACCCAGAGACATGTTAAGAAACATTGTTACCGTGCCGAGTCTGCAAACAGAGTCAGGCTGCGTGATGTCAATACATCCGACTCAAGGCTGAGAGTAACCATGAATCGGCTCAATTATGTTGTAAGAGTAAAGATGACGGTAAAAACAAGATCATAGAGTCGTTCATGTTTATAGTTGAGGTTTTGGCTAGTGGGTTATGGGGCTGTGTGTGTGTGTGTGTGTGTGTGTGTGTGTGTGTGTGTTCGTCTTTATAGACAGAGGGTCACCCACTCCAGGAGTCCTGCCCGCCCGCTCCACTCACAATTGGCTGCCTCAGTCAGTGGATCTGACCTAGTTTCCACAGTCAGTCCCTGCTATTAGGGATGGATGGGATAGAAGCTGGACTTCACCACGCTCTCTTTTCTCTCTCTCTCTCTTTATTTCCCCTCTCTGTCTCTAACGGCATCCATGTGAACCATGAACACCGGTCTCCTACTACAGACGTGTAGGTGGAAGCAAGGAAAGCCCCGGGTGCCTCAGAGGCCAGGCCAGGGCAGAGCAGGCAATCTATAGGCAGCTCTCTGCAGCGCAGCGATCTTTGCTCAGCATGATGAGAGAGAGTGTGAGGAAGCGAGAGAGTGGGGGGGTAAAAGAGTGATAGAGAGAGAGAGAGAGAGAGAGAGAGAGAGAGAGAGAGAGAGAGAGAGAGAGAGAGAGAGAGAGAGAGAGAGAGAGATGGTGATGCCGACTTCCTCTGGAAGCATCAGTATCCGCTGGAAACATATCAGAGATGCTCTCCGAGTGCCACTGCAAATGGACATACAAACCGCTCATGCGTGCAGCATTAGGCTACCACTCCCCAGAGCTAGAGAACCAGCAAGTCCCAAGGCTCAAAAATGCATGAGAAACACTGACCGTGTTCCCGCCCAGAAGCCCAGGGTTAGCCCAGTGCTGAATCAGGACTCATGGGTGCGTTTGATCCTACCGCTAGGAGATGTCAATCTCCTCAATGCACAAACGTGATGAGTGGTGGTGGAGAATGAATACCATTAGGCCTAGTTTAGTATTTTCACTCAAAACAACTAAGAGGAAATAGACTAGGCAGCCTAACATCCCTACAGGCAGAGTTGAACCACAACTCAAAGAATCAGCATGACAACGAGGCCAAGACATCCCAGATTAGTAGAGAGCCGGCCAAGCCAAAGGAAGCTCATCTGGGCTCTCTCTCTCTCTCGCTCTCTCTTTGCAGTGCTGTGGCTCAGTGACCTTGCTACCTACACCACCCTTACACTACAGCACACTACAGTACAGTGGAGGCTGCTGAGGGGAGGATGGCTCATAATAATGGCTGGAATGGAGGGAACGGAATGGCATCAATCACGTGGAAGCTGTGTGTTTGATACCATTCCACCTTTTCCGCTGCAGCCATTACAACGAGCCTGTCCTCCCAAATTAAGGTGCCACTAACCTCCTGTGCTACAGTAGAGTATGCGTGTCCTTGAGATCTGACAGAGAGCCAGGACAAGACCTAGCATCTGCTCTGGAGATCACCTACCTGCATGAGGTATAGGTTCATTAATTAGGCTAAATGTATCCTCAAGTACTTGAGTCAATATTATTGCTAGGTTTTTGTATTCCACATTAAATGCAGGCTAAAATGTATGTAGCCTATTCTTTCTCAAGCGTTAGGTGAATCCAATGACTGTATAAATAAGGGTGGACCTGCTTTTCCAGTTTGTTTATAGCTCGCACTACGGCTGGGCGATATGGTCAAAATCTCATATCCCGATATAAGTCATTTCATATCCCGATAACGATACATATCACGATATAGCACATTTTCTGTAAATTCAATGAATAAATAGTTTAGATAAAATTACCACATGTAAAGGACTAGTTCTTATTACATTTTGAATTATACTCAACAAATAAAAGGTACTTACTCAAATTTGATTATTTCTCCTTTTATTTTGAACCTTTGTGCAAATTTTCAACTAAGCATGTAACAAAATATAAAAGTGTATAAAATCTAAAAAGGTAAATAGAAAACACGTCAACTATAGTTGCAAACAGAATTAATATAGGCCTAAAATATCTCTATATATATATACACACTGCTCAAAAAAATAAAGGGAACACTTAAACAACACAATGTAACTCCAAGTCAATCACACTTCTGTGAAATCAAACTGTCCACTTAGGAAGCAACACTGATTGACAATAAATTTCACATGCTGTTGTGCAAATGGAATAGACAAAAGGTGGAAATTATAGGCAATTAGCAAGACACACCCAATAAAGGAGTGGTTCTGCAGGTGGTGACCACAGACCACTTCTCAGTTCTATGCTTCCTGGCTGATGTTTTGGTCACTTTTGAATGCTGGCGGTGCTTTCACTCTAGTGGGTAGCATGAGACGGAGTCTTACCAACCCACACAAGTGGCTTCAGGTAGTCGCTCATCCAGGATGGCACATTCAATGCGAGCTGTGGCAAGAAGTTTGCTGTGTCCTGTCAGCGTAGTTCCAGAGCATGGAGGCGCTACCAGGAGACAGGCCCAAGTACATCAGGAGACGTGGAGGAGGCCCGTAGGAGGGCAACAAACCCAGCAGCAGGACCGCTACCTCCCGCCTGTGGCTGCAAAGGAGGAGCACTGCCAGAGCCCTGCAAATGACCTCCCAGCATTTGGAGTTACCATTGTGTTGTTTAAGTGTTCCCTTTATTTTTTTGGCAGCAAGTGTAATATATATATATATATATATATATAATAAAAAATGTTTTGGGGGCTTGCCTGTTTGCATTGTTATTTTGGCATTAATATGTGTCACCATACTATCAATTTGCATTTGGTACCTTGGTGTCAAGTGTTAGCACCAACTCACAACACAAAAACACCCGTTCTCGACCGTGTAAATTGGGCCATGTCTCTGCAGATGTAAGTTGTAACAGCAGCTGTTATCGCCTTCCATCTTCGTGATTCTTTGCCATATGGTGTGCCGCGAGCAAAAGCCTCTTGCAACGTCTGAGTCGGGGTTTGTTTTTGAGCACTTCAAACTATACTGTTTTGGGTCTTGTTCCTATGCTTCCTGGCTGATGTTTGGTCACTTTTGAATGCTGGCGCGTGCTTTCACTCTAGTGGTAGCATGAGACGGAGTCTACAACCCACACCAAGTGGCTCCATAGGTAGTGCAGCTCTCCAGGATGGCACATCAATGCGAGCTGTGGCAAGAAGGTTTGCTGTGTCTGTCAGCGTAGTGTCCAGAGCATGGAGGCGCTTACCAGGAGACAGGCCAGTACATCAGGAGACGTGGAGGAGGCCGTAGGAGGGCAACAACCCAGCAGCAGGACCGCTACCTCCGCCTGTGTGCAAGGAGGAGCACTGCCAGAGCCCTGCAAAATGACCTCCAGCATTTTGGAGTTACATTGTGTTGTTTAAGTGTTCCCTTTATTTTTTTGAGCAGTGTATATATATATATATATATATATATATAAATAAAAAATGTTTTGGGGGGCTTGCCTGTTTTGCATGTTATTTTGGCATTAATATGTGTCACATACTATCAATTTGCATTTGGTACCTTGGGTCAAGTGTTAGCACCAACTCACAAAACACCCGTTTCTCGACCGTGTAAATTGGGGCCATGTCTCTGCAGATGTAAGTTGTAACAGCAGCTGTTATCGCCTTCCATCTTCGTGATTCTTTGCCATATGGTGTGCCGCGAGCAAAAGCCTCTTGCAACGTCTGAGTCGGGGGTTTGTTTTGAGCACTCAACTATACTGTTTTGGGTCTTATCCGTAGACTCTCTCCGTACTGTTTCACATGATTCTTGCATGGGTGGTAAAAGAGGTTAGTGGCGTTTGAGGCTGTTGTCGGGACCGGCCTGCGGCATATTTTGCCCTTGTCAGACTTTTCATACCCAAACCACGTCCATGCGACCGAAGTGGCCCCTCTTTTAGGTACGGTCTCCATGCTCTGTGTCACGTTCACTCTCCTCCATGTGTGTTTGTGTTGCAAATTTCCTTCCACACGGCATGTGTGGAAGAACGAAAACCAACGTCCAATTGACAAAAAATATTGCCGTAAAGAGTGTGATTTGCGACACAATGAAATAAACGAGCATAATGTGAAAACGATAGACGTTTTTCTATCGTCACACAATATATATCGTCATATCGCCCAGCCCTAGCTAGCACATTCAAGTAATTCTGTATTTATATGCTAAGATGTCAGAGGCTCATGGCGCAAGCAATCAGTGAGAGTGGCCCTCAAATAATGTCTGGCATTTACCTATATTCTGTACTGAAAATGTGATACTAATCCTATACGTAGGTACATCTTATAACAGAGTGCAAGAGAGAAAGCAAGAATGAAGACAGCTTTGAAACCAAGTCCCTTAATCATGCCCTCAAAGGCAACCAACAGAGCTAGTAAGAGTTGTCAATCATGACATACTTGGTAACATTGGTCTCCTCTACATCCAATGTCCTTTAAGAATAATGGACTGGCGTGTTTGAGATTTGAGGTTTATTTCACGGGTGCGAGCGATCATGTTAAGTTAACAAGTCATGTCCTGTTCATCTGGCCAGGGGTTGAGTGTGAGAGACATTTGCATGTGTACAGCTGCTTGTGGCAGGGCAGACAGGCAGCGTCCCAAATGGCACCCTATTCCCTACAGCTGGGGTACAGAAGCAGCTAACACCAGGCTATGCTAATGCACTCTCCGAGACAACTCTTTGATTCATAGTGCACCCTGACATGTGTAGAAGTGCAGAAAGTAAGGAGTGCCTTGGCTAAATATTGGACCAATGCCAATTAGTGTTGGCTAGGATCTCTTTTTCGTCATCCAATCACAGTGATGCACTCTAGTTTTCTGCATATTGTTTATAAAGAGTTAGGTGATTGTCAATTTAGTTTAGTCTTTAATCTTAACTTGAAAATGAACCCTAAAAGCATTGTTACTGGGGCTACGTCGTAGAACTAGGGCTAACTGAATTATGGTCCCTGCCTCTGATCACATTCAGTGAGGTCAAAACGGATGAGTGCAGATGTAAATTCCCTGCCGAGGACACAGAACAACAAATCACCGCCATAAATTAGGGGCATAATTTAATCATAGTATGTAGTATGACTATCATACTACACTGCAGTAGCATGTAGCCTGCAGACCAGCTCATCCAATTAGGCTTTAGACATGTTTTACAGAGCTCCCTAATTGGGCGGTCCAATCAAATTATGCATGTAAATTTGAAAACTAAAGGTTTGTCAGAGAGCAGAGGGCCATTTGTCAGCATTTTTTGTATCAACAAAACCATAAAATGATGGCTAGGAATAAACCATTTACCTTATTTTCTTAAGTCAGGCTATATCCCAATACTAATGAGCATAGAATACAATGTTAATGGAAATTAGGTCTAGTTCTTGAAGAGTTACTCAAACAGGACAATGTCATTTCTACAGATTTCCCACATGTGAGATCAGGGAAGTCCAATTCTTACAGCATTCCCCGGGATACATTTAACAAGATGGGCGTGGAGGAGGAATTGAATAGGAGAGAGATGGAGATAAGCCTTTGTCCCTCGATATTCCTTTGAAATAGACTCTGCCTATGATTTTCGACCTCGAGCAAAAATAGTCGAGGGATAAATGGAGGAGTGTTGATTCATCTAACAAATGTACAGACCTATCGGCAAGTCGCGAAATCGGAGTGAGATCATGCATGCTCATCTCTCACTGCAACTCAAAGCACAAGAGCTATGAAAGAAAATACGGAGAGCAGAGCGAGAATGAGGTGTGTCCGCAACATAGAAAACACCGACAAAACGCCATCATGTTATGGCCCAATTTGGCAAAAATAGACCTCAATATGAAAATTACAAGTGTGCTGAGTAATATCGAAATAGTATGGAAAAAAACTGAATCGGTTACACAGTGAATCGATTTGTTTCAGACAAAGCACCACATGGCAAGGGCACGCGGAATGCATCTCCTCAAAAATTAGATTGGACATTGAGCCAAGATGTAGAGGCCTACATTTTATAACAAAGTGGCTTAAAAAGAATACCCGGCCTACTACTTGATTACAAAGTTGTAATAATAATACTTTACATCGCATGCATCCCTGGAAAGGGAGGTGCGGCAGCGCACGACCAAACCATTACAAAGCATTTCTGAAATATGAATAATTAGCGAGTTAGCAAATTAGGTAATAAGCAGGTGAAATAACATTAGTTTCACAGTCTACTTTTGGAGTTCTATAGTGGACAGCAAGTAACTACAGTCAGGCAAGCCACTGACAATAAGTGGCCTGGTGATAAGGTGTAGCCACCAGCCAGCAAGTGGCGAGCTGATAAGCCAACATCAGCACCATTGACGGCGGAAAGCTGCGGAAATCCAATTTCATCGGCTCCAGAGGCAATGCTACTGCCTATGATTCAGCACAAAAAAATCTAATTGACACACAAGTGTTGTTGTAGCTATAAAAGTTTGCTACTGTCTGTACATGGATCAAAACAGATACTATATAAAGCAAAAAAAAACTATCCTGTCAGGAACACTGTGTGATTTCTTCTTTCAGTTTTCTCAAGCAAGACAATCTACCCAAAGTAAAGACAGGCCTCAAGTAGGGAAAACAGAAGGGCACCACTATCTTAAAATCATAGCTACAAATCTGTGGCCATAATAATTGGCGAGTTAGATAGCTAACGCTCAGCTAATTAGTTTGATAGCTAGCTAGATCATTTTGTAGCTTGCAAGCTAAGTTACACCCCTTGGCTACATTAATTAGCTAGCTTAGCCTCAGTTTACACATCATGACAGCTGTCATATTTTAATAATGAATGTAAAAGACAAAATATATAACATTAAACTACAAAGTGCGTGTTTATGGACAAATCCATTTAGCCACTTTTGATCCAATTATCCACATGGCTAGTTTGGGGCTCCCGCCTGGTGCGATGAATTTGCTAGCCAAGGCAAGACAGTACCCAGGCCCAACCTCTCCTCACACCCAGACCTAGAGTACGCAACGAAAAAAAGATAAGCTCGGTGCCTCAAAGCTAAATGACAAGCCTGAATGGCGCTTTTGTTTTACCCCGGGAAAAAAAAATGCCAACTGCTCGAATTCTTCATCATTCGAAGACACCTAGGAGCAATGACTTGCGGAATGTACAAGGCTTGCTATAAATAGATAAAGCGTCTTTCTCTCTTACCTGTGTGGCAGACAGTTATTGTCTCTCCAGCTGCAGTCACTCAGTGGACACCCGACAGAGAAGAGTAGTTCGCTAGGCGGCCTTAAGGGGAGGAGGGCGCCAGAGTACAGACAGAGATTGTTCTGAAATTCTTCCTGAGCGTTCTGCACTGATGCTTGAATAAAAGAGGTTTGTGTGTAGGTTGGCCTACACTGATCTCAGAGGAGGCTGGTGGGAGGAGCTATAGGAGGACGGGCTCATTGTAATGGCTGGAATGGAATGCATGGAATGGTATCAGACATGTGGTTTCCATATGTTTGATGTGTTTTATACCTTTCCATTATTCAATTCCAGCCATTACAACGAGCCCGTCCTTCTATAGCTACTCCCACCAGCCTCCTCTGTCTGATCTGTTGATAAGATGGTGTTAGAAGATAATAATATTAAAACTAGTTTAGCTGATATAAACAAATTGCAGGTCTTCAGAGATGATCTACAATGCTAATCCAAACGAATGACACAATGATAGACCGAACTTGTTAAATAGCCTTTTGCCCTATGTAATAGGTGACAGACACCATTTTTACCAATAGGCCACCTTTTGTTATTTTCTCACATAAAACCAATGTCTCATCTAATCTAATATATTTGAATTTCCATTCCTCTAGGCCTGGCTTAGTGTCAATTTACCAATGATTATGTAAGAATTACTGGAAAACCTGCTTAGAAGGATCTGGAGTGGCAATACCCCTCTTGCCGTAAAACCTGTGGGTGGGGTATAGCAAGGGAAGCACTGTGCTTGCCACTGTTAGTGACCTCTAAACATCTATAGGCCTTTACTGCTCTGGCAGACTGACTGATCTAACACTCCTCCATACTAAACCAACCCTAGGGGACAGTAATTGGTTACAATGGTGTAATGACGTGTAACTAGACTACACATACACTTACAGTGTATGGAATATCATTTGTTTCCTTATGGAACCAATGGAATAGTCCCCAAAGTGCAAACGCCAAGCTAAATCAAGCACACCTCAAGTTTATAATATGAAACTATTTGGCATATTTCACCCTAGGTCTGGTATGTTTATTAGGAGATAGAGCCTCCTAGAAACATACTGATATTTTGCAAAGCAACAGAGATTGTTGCTAGAAAGCATTGCATTGTGCCATACATTTTATTGACGAAGTCTTAACCATGAGGCAGGGTTGAAGTTAGCCCCTGGAGTTGCTTAGCAACCAGACCACTGGAGGATAAGCATGCATTTTATTCTCCAGTTAGGGACAAAGGAGGGAGAGGGTGAGAAAGAGGCAGATGGTACATGTCTGAAATTACTATGGTGTGTTTGGTCTGCATTTTATTGTTAGGTGATTTGACATTATTCCTCATTTTAAACTGTAAACAATATATAACAATTGGTCTTAACATACCTTGAAATAAATCTTAATATTTTACTACTGATTAAGGTTATTCAAAGCCAAATATAATAAGATAAATCCTCATCTGCAGTTGTGTGGTTTGAAATAGTTCTGTCTATGCCATACAGCTTTGCATAATAGCGTGTAGGCTATGGTACGGCACTGTTCATTTAATTGCAATATTTAATTGTCATGTAAGTGTAAGTACGTAAGTAGCCTTGCATTAGCCTTGGCTGTTTCTATAGCATGAGGCAGCTTGACGTACAAGTACACCCCTTGGACAAGACACTAGTCTATCACAGGGTCAATCTACTGTATGTGTAGAAGACAGAATATGTCAGTCTGTTCTGGTCTGGATTTAGGCACGTGAGACAGATTTATGTTAGATGTCAACTAAAGGCAGTCAAGTACGAACAGAGAAAAAGCTCCTTGATTTTTTTAGCCACAGGGTGGCATTCTTTCTCTGGATAACATACCCCAGCACAGACTTACACTGAGCGTACAAAACATGATGCTCTTTCCATGACATCGACTGCCATAATCCCTTATTGATGTCACCTGTTAAATCCACTTCAATCAGTGTAGATGAAGGGTTTGAGACAGGCTAAAGAAGGATGTTTAAGCCTCGAGACATGGGTTGTGTGTGTGCCATTCAGAGGGTGAATGGGCAAGACAACAGATTTAAGTGCCATTGAACAGGGTATTGTAGTAGGCGCCAGGCTCACCGGTTTACACACGCTCAACAGTTTCCCGTGTGTATCAAGAATGGTCCACCATCCAAAGGACATCCAGCCTACTTCACACAACTGTGGGAAGCATGTGTATGTGACAAATACAATTTGATTTGATTTAGAGTAGACATGGGCCAGCATCCCTGTGGAACGCTTTCGACACTTTGTAGAGTCCATGCCCCTATGAATTGAGGCTGTTCTGAGGGCAAAAGTGTGTGCAACTCAATATTAGGAAGGTGTTCCTAATGTTTGGTACACTCAGTGTGCGATCATAGACTCTGCTCTAAGGAGTTGGTACAAGCATTCATGTCTCCCACGCTGAAACTTGTGTCATTGTGAGGTCAAAGCACTATGCACAACATGGATAAAACGTACTGTAGTAGGCATTTATTTGTTAGTCATACACAAGTGCCGGCTACTCGTTTTAGCGGCCTACATTTTGCGACAGACATGCATGTATTCTGTACAATTTCTTTATGAGTGTAACCAATGCTGTTTAACCATACCGACTCTGCATACAGACTCTGCATTGACAGCCTTAGGAGAGCAGGTACAGGCTGCTAGCAAAATGACATGGCAGAATAGGCAGGCTTTGTTGAATTGGCTCTTAGCTGAGAAAGGTGGAGTCTGCGTAATGTTCGGAGACGAATGTTGCACCTTCATACCCAATAACACTGCACCAGATGGATCTTTCACGACAGCTATGACCAAGCTGAAAGGATTACGGCAAGAAGTAAAAGACAATGCCGAATTTTGATTTGATAGCCATGCTTGGGATTGGCTGGACTTGACTTTGGGAAAATGGGGGGCAGTGTTTACAAAGATGGCTATAACGATAGGAGTCGCACTGGTGGTCATGGGAAACGTTTCTTGCTGTGTCCTACCTTTGTTGAAATCTCTTTTGGTTCAAACTACAGTAAAACAGATGGCGATAGATAATTACAACCCACCGGTGGTAGTAAACACTGTGCCGGGGGCTCCTGGGCAATATACAGATAGATATGGAAAAGCATGCAATGCTCTTGGAGGACCACTTGACTGTCCTTTTGGAAACCCAAACTGACTATATGGAGTTACACCAGGAGGAGGATATGCTTGTCATGATTATCTTGATCCGGGTTTTCCTGTCTTTGGCCCAGCACCCGGACTCTAATGGTTATGAGGTTGTCCATGTACACAAACCTTGTCGTAAAGGAAGTGGTGTACAAAGGATGAGCGAGATGGACATCTTCATTATCCTGAACCCTTTTTCTGTGCAATGTGTCAGATGGGGGGACTGTCCCATATGTAAGGATGAGGAATGTGCTTAAATGATATGCGTACTATCAAGGGATATAACCATGTCATCAATGATTAAGGATTATAATCATGCATTTACTGTAACTTTTGATAATGGATAAATTCATGTACTAAACAACATACAGTTGCAGAGTATTCGTATAAGTATTTTGTGTGGTTTACCACAGTTACATGCATTGACGCATACTTACCGTAGTGTATTAGTGACGCTCAATACTTTGCACTAGCATTACTGTGTTGAAGTCCTACTGGTCAGTGGCTCAAACTCTTCACATCATTCCATCATCTTTTCTGCTATAAAACCACAAATTGGAGGGTGCTACACCAACTGACTAGCCATGCCTGGAAGATGTCTATCTTCTCCTTTCCGGCCCAAGCCAAGCCCAGTCTTCAGGGAGAGGTCAAGGGTGTATTTTGGGTGGGCAGATGGTGCGGCTGTTGGACTGTTTACCGGCCAAGGCTATTGTCCCTGAAGATAATCTGGCAGGTTACCCTCCTACACTACCTCCAGATTTGCGTGGTGTCACAGACCCCTCCTCTCCCCTCCCTCTCCAGATTCCTCTTCCATACAATGGGTAAAGACTAGAGATGTTGGTACGCACATCTTACTCACACGTACTCACACACTATGACATATTATCTAACCCTACAAGTACAAAGTGAAAACAACAGCTGATGTGGATTAGCTACTGTCATGTGAAAAAGGCCAAGAAGGGATGCCAACGTTTATGGTGTCTCATCATGACCAACAGGTGATTAGTGGAGGGAGGCAGACAGACAGGTTGGTTGATTTATGAGAAATTAGATCATGCAAACATATTTGTTGTTTAAGAAAAATGTGTTTGTGTGTGTGTGTGTGTGTGTGTTTTTGTGTGTGTGTGTGTGTGTTTGTGTTAGATTTTACGATTCTGCATCTGCAGGGCTGGGCATCCTTATACTTCAGTGTTAAGTCGGTCGGTACAACAGTCCCTAAGCTCCAGCTTAGGTCAACAGCAGCTGCGCCCAATGGCTCTGGCATCCCTCACTGAATAGGGAGAGCTCTTAACAGTTGTCTCATCCTCTGTGTATAGGGTCAGATCCTCTCAAGCCTCCAAATCAGTCCATCTTACCAGCAAAGCTAGGGATTTTCCAATTATTGTTCATTTACTTTGACTTACAGTAGCTACACCCTTCAACTGTTCTGGTGCCAGTTCGCATTACCATTGAGGCAATAATCATTTTGGTTTATGGTTTCAGTGTTATGAATTGTGCTTAGGTTAAATTACATCCCATCAGATATAATGCTAATGCGACTGAATTTACATAGACACAAAGTAATTGTTTCTAGTTAATGTTCAACCAGTAGAAAACAGTTCCTTAGCAACATAATATGCTGTACATGTATGAATATACACATTTCACAACTAGTTCTCCCTCCCTCCCTCTAAAGCCTCAACCCTCGCAGATATGTAGTTGACAAACAGAAGCGCAGTTGTCACTCACCTGTTTGGAATGTCATCACGTCATCGCTCCATTAGCTAGTCTAAATATGCGTACGTGACAGACGCAGGCTTTTGACATGTGAAACCGCAGAATGCGCTAGAGACCCATTACGTAATGGATTTCAATGGGACCACCAAAGAAAGAGAGGATCTCCCCCACTTTAGGGATTACACCGCACTCCTATTTCAGAGGAAGTGCACACCATTTAGAAAATAGTTACCATCTCTCAATATTGTCACTTTGCAACAGTCACGCAACCACACCATGGAAATAAGGATTAACATAGCTTTGGACCTAGATGTTTGACACTGAACATGTATTTTCATTGTCGAAAACGTTGTGACACACACATCCACTCACACACACATGGACAGAATCAGTCGCACACATTGAGGATAAAGATTTGAACAAAAGAGGCGAGGGACAAAAGAAAGATTCAGGTCAGCGACATCTTGAATTCTGCAACAGAGAGAGACACCTGTCATTAACATCAGTTTGAACATTTTGATGCAGGACTCAGGGTGCAGGCAAAAAGGTCATGCACTTTACAGTTAAAACGCTGTACTCACTTGATCATTCAGCCAGCCATGATGTGTTTCACAAAGGCTGAAATAGAGCGATAGAAACAGAAATTGTATTAACAATAGATGCCCACAGCACACTGCATAAAGTAGTCTATTGCCGCACCTTCGTAGTTAATGCAGCCATTGCCATCCTCTTGTCCTTCCATCACTACCTCAACCTTTTTCTCTGTACTCTTCTCTCCTGTAGGTGTAACAGAGGGGTGTGAGACATTTCAAATGGTGTTAAACAATCCTCAGACACAACCCTTTTGAAAAAAAAAACACAAATTTCAAGTGATCATACAGTACCAGTCAAAGTTTGGACACACCTACTCATTGAAGGTTTTTTCTTTATTTTTACTATTTTCTACACTGTAGAATAATAGTGAAGACATCAAAACTATAAAATAACACATATGGAATCATGTAGTAACCACAAAAGTGTTAAACAACGATTTTAGATTCTTCAAAGTAGCCACCCTTTTCCTTGATGACAGCTTTGCACAAGCTTGGCATATTGTATAACCCCCCAAACCACCAGCATTTCACCCTGGAACTGCCTTTTAAAACCAGGTCTACTGAAGAGTTCGGCCACCTACATGTATTCTGCTGCAGCCACTCTGTTGCTGTGCTTTTCTCCCTCTTCCACTCTAACACGTTTCACCAAGTTATCCCAAATTTACTTCATTCTATCGAAGTTTGCGGTTTCGAGGTGCTACCAGGGGTCGTGTGTAGGGTGATGTTGTGGAGTTGCCACGGGTGAGTTCCGGCTCTATTTGTACTGTGCCAGCTACTCCTTAGATCCACTCTCCTTTCTTTCTTATTGCGTCCGAATATCGAGTGCCAGCCCCATTCAGCATCTAGCCATTGTCGAGGTGAGTCTGGTAAGAGTCAAATTCTCCTGTTGAAAAAACAAATGAATAGTCCCACCAAAGCCGAAACCAGATGGGATGGTAGTAGAGCCATGCCTGGTTAAGTGTGCCTTGAATTCTAAATATTATCACAGACAGTGTCACAGCAAAGCAATCACTCCAATCACCCATCACACCTCCCTCCTCCATGATTCACGGTGGGAAACAACACATGTGGAGATCATCCATTCACCTACTCTGCGTTTCCACAAAGACACAGCAGTTGGAACCAAAAATCTCAAATTTGGACTCATCAGGCCAAAGGACAGATTTCCACCGGTCTAATGTCCATTGCTTCTTATTATTGGTGTCCTTTAGTAGTGGTTTCTTTGCAGTAATTCAACCACGAAGGCCTGATTCACAGTCTCCTCTGAACAGTTGATTTTGAGATGTGTTACAGCTGGAGGCAGGGCTTTCTCCTATAGAATCTCCATTTTTATGAATGGTCTGCCTACCCATGTGAGAGACGCAGACTCGGTCTCAACCTTTAAGTCTTTACTGAAGACTTATCTCTTCAGTAGGTCATATGATTGAGTGTAGTCTGGCCCGGACGAGAGGTGAAGGTGAACGGAAAGGCTCTGGAGCAACGAACGCCCTTGCTGTCTCTGCCTGGCCGGTTTCCCCTCTCTCCACGTGGACTCTGCGCTCTAACCCTATTACAGGGGCTGAGTCACTGGCTTACTGGTGCTCTTTCATGCCGTCCCTAGGAGGGGTGCATCACTTGAGTGGTGAGTTACTGACGTGATCTTCCTGTCTGGGTTGGCGCCCCCCCTTGGTTTGTGCTGTGGTGGAGATCTTTGTGCGGCTATACTCGGCCTTGTCTCAGGATTGTAAGTTGGTGGTTGAAAGATATCCCTCTAGTGGTCGGGGGCTGTGCTTTGGCAAAGTGGGTGGGGTTATATCCTTCCTGTTTGGCCCTGCCGCCCGGGGGTATCATCGGATGGGGCCACAGTGTCTCCTGACCCCTCCTGTCTCAGCTCCAGTATTTATGCCTTAGTAGTTATGTGGTCGGGGGGGCTCAGGGTCAGTTGGTTATATCTGGAGTACTTCTTCTGTCTTATCCAGTGTCCTGTGTGAATTTAAGTATGCTCTCTCTCTAATTCTCTCCTTCTCTCTTTCTTTCTCTCTCTCGGAGGACCTGAGCCCTAGGACCATACGTCAGGACTACCGGGCATGATGACTCCTTGCTGTCCCCAGTCCACCTGGCCTTGCTGCTGTTCCAGTTTCAACTGTTCTGCCTGCGGTTATGGAACGCCCTACCTGTCCCAGACCTGCTGTTTTCAACTCTTAATATCAGCTATGAAAAGCCAACTGACATTTATTCCTGATTATTATATTTGACCATGCTTGTCATTTATGAACATTTTGAACATCTTGGCTCTCTCTAATTCTCTCCTTCTTTCTTTTTCTCTCTCTCGGAGGACCTGAGCCCTAGGACCATACGTCAGGACTACCGGCATGATGACTCCTTGCTGTCCCCAGTCCACCTGGCCTTGCTGCTGTTCCAGTTTCAACTGTTCTGCCTGCGGTATGAACCCCTACCTGTCCCAGACCTGCTGTTTTCAACTCTTAATGATCGGCTATGAAAAGCCAACTGACATTTATCCTGATATATTATTTACCATGCTTGTCATTTATGAACATTTTGAAACATGTTCTGTTATAATGTCCACCGGCACAGCCAGAAGAGGACTGACCACCCCTCATAGCCTGGTTCCTCTCTAGTTTCTTCCTAGGTTTTGGCTTTCTAGGGAGTTTTTCCTAGCCACCGTGCTTCTACACCTGCATTGCTTGCTTTTGGGGTTTTAGGCTGGGTTTCTGTACAGCACTTCGAGATATTAGCTGATGTACGAAGGGCTATATAAAATAAACTTGATTTGATTTGATTTACTTGAAAATGTGAAGCATTTGTTTGGGCTGCAATTTCTGAGGCTGGTAACTCTAATGAACTTATCCTCTGCAGCAGAGGTAACTCTGAGTCTTCCTTTCCTGTGACGGTCTTCATGAGAGCCAGTTTCATCATAGTGCTTGATGGTTTTTGCGACTGCACTTCAAGAAACTTTCAAAATTCTTGAAATTTTCCAGATTGACTGACCTTCATGTCTTAAAGCAAAGATGGACTGTCATTTCTCTTTGCTTATTTTAGCTGTTCTTGCCATAATATGGACTTGGTATTTAAAATAATAGGGATATCTTCTGTATACCACACTTACCTTGTTACAACACAACTGATTGGCTCAAACGCATTAAGAAGGAAATCAATTCCACAAATTAACTTTTAAGAAGGCACACCTGTTAATTGAAATGCATTCCAGGTGACTACATCATGAAGCTGGTTGAGAGAATGTTTCACATGTGATCTCACATAATTACATGTGATCACGTGGTCCCGTGTGGCTCAGTTGGTAGAGCATGGCGCTTGCAACGCCAGGGTTGTGGGTTCATTCCCCACGGGGGGACCAGGATGAATATGTATGAACTTTCCAATTTGTTAGTCGCTCTGGATAAGAGCGTCTGCGAAATGACTTAAATGTAAATGTGTACTTACTGTATGTGATAATGTGACAACATGTAAAAGAAAAAATGTGATAACGTAAAACTACACGTGAAAACATTTCAGCACATGTGAAAACATAATCTCACGTAAAATAAATGTGACAACACGAGGATGCAACATTTCAACATGTGATACCATGAAACTACATGTAAAACTGCAAATTAGATTTTCACATGTGAAATGTTTTTGAAAGTTTTTCAAATGTGAAAGTTTTCAAATGTGAAAATCTCTACATTTAATACATGTGAACAACTGACCTTACCTTGTGTCTCTTTTGCTTTCATATGTGAACATTTCAGCTCAACATGTGAAAACCAAATTTCACATGTGAAACTGCAGATTTCACATGTTTTTTGTAATGGAAGTAATTAAATGGTGTGGGGGTCTTAAGGTACAGTGAGGGAAAATAGTATTTGATCCCCTGCTGATTTTGTATGTTTGCCCACTGACAAAGAAATGATCAGTCTATAATTTTAATGGTAGGTTTATTTGAACAGTGAGAGACAGAATAACCACAAAAAAATCCAGAAAAAAACAAACAAGAAATGTCTGACCTCTGTGATTGCCAACAAGGGTTTTGCCACCAAGTACTAAGTCATGTTTTGCAGAGGGGTCAAATACTTATTTCCCTCATTAAAATYCAAATCAATTTATAACATTTTTGACATGCGTTTTTCTGGATTTTTTTGTTGTTATTCTGTCTCTCACTGTTCAAATAAACCTACCATTAAAATTATAGACTGATCATTTCTTTGTCAGTGGGCAAACGTACAAAATCAGCAGGGGATCAAATACTTTTTTCCCTCACTGTAAGTGGTACGATGTTCAACTAAAATAGTGTAAAAGTCTTTAACCAATGACAATATGACATGATCACTTTGTACTGACTTTTCAATATGACCCCACCTGGGATTTGAACTCAGAACCTCTGGATTTAGGTTATGCTGATATTTTTCACCACAAAGTCTATAACATGCTCAGAAGTTCAGCAATTAGAGGGTTTTCTGTAAAGTCTAATGTTAATGCAACATATTATTTCGTTTTAATGTTACTCCTCAATCACTATGATAAATATAATAGTTTTTCTTGAGTGTATTTTTAACATGAACTGAGATTTACTTTGATGTCCAAAGTGTAGGAATACAGGTGGAGTCAGTCATCGACACAGAAATGGTGGCTTAGCAAGAAGATCTGAATGCTGTGAACCAAGAGGTTGTGAGTTCAAATCCCAGGTGAGGACATGTTGAATAATAATGACTGTATAAATAGATATTATAATAATGTATGCAAAATTGTGCCAAATATGTAAGTCAAAAACAATGTGTGACTTTCCCGGGACATCCTAACGACTGATTTTTGTTTGCAGGGCATCCTCTGTGAAATCTCATGTGAAGAATATTCCCATGTGAAAATCTAAATCCACATGTGAAAGGTTAAGTGATCATGTGAAATTTCACATGTGAAATAAAATGTTACATGTGAAATCATGTGGTTTTTCCATAAGGGAAGACAAACCCCAAACCAATCCTCCTTTCAGATACCCTTAGGGGTTTCACATTAACTTCATAGAGCATACATTACACATCTATAATCACATCATAAACATGAGATTATAGCTACAAAGAACATGGGTACTAACCAAGAGTTTTGAGTGCGTGACATAACTCGGAGCCCATGACGGTGCCGTTGCCCTCCTTGTCAAAGACAAGCAGTCCTTCCACAAAGTCCTCAAAGGTACCCCGGTTTTTGGACTTGGAGATGTGCTGGAACATTGGTAGGAAGGTCTCAAAGCCAATCGGCTTGGTGTTCATTTCTATAGTGGCACAGTGAGCAAGGGAAGGAGTTACTTTCGATGAAACCAGCCCAACCCATCAACATACAAGCCTCCACAGAGTTCAAGGTGAATAAAGAGAGAACGGAAAGTAGGAGAAAGATGGCGACTTAAGCAATGGTGTGGCCATGCACATGTTCAAAGGCTGGAGTCATTGTCCAAAGGCAGATATGTCTACAAACTGTGATGCCATCAGTTAAAATGTTGCTCCTGATGGATACACTTGCAGAGCAAATGATTGATCTCTTTGTCTGTGTGAACATGTAACCAGTGACCACTTCTACTATACAATGTAGAACTGGCCGCCAAACATACCCGCCAAACATACCCTCGTAAAGCTGACTATCCTACCGATCCTCGACTTCGGCGATGTCATTTACAAAATAGCCTCCAACACTCTACTCAGCAAACTGGATGCAGTCTATCACAGTGCCATCCGTTTTGTCACCAAAGCCCCATATACCACCCACCACTGCGACCTGTATGCTCTCGTCGGCTGGCCCTCGCTACATATTCGTCGCCAGACCCACTGGCTCCAGGTCATCTTTAGATCTTTGCTAGTTAAAGCTCCGCCTTATCTCATCTCACTCGTCACCATAACAACACCCACCCGTAGCATGTGCTCCAGCAGGTATATCTCACTGGTCATCCCCAAAGCCAACACCTCCTTTGGCCGCCTTTCCTTACAGTTCTCTGCTGCCAATGACTAGAACGAATTGCAAAAATCGCTGAAGTTGGAGACTTATACCTCCCTCACTAACCTTTAAACATCAGCTACCTGAGCAGCTAACCGATCGCTGCAGCTGTACACAGCTCATCTGTAAATAGCCCATCCAATCTACCTACCTCATCCCCATATTGTTTTTATTAACTTTTTTGCTCTTTTGCACACCAGTATTTCTACTTGCACATCATCATCTGCTCATCTATCACTCCAGTGTTAATTTGCTAAACTGTAATTATTTTGCTATTGCCTTACCTCCTCATGCCATTTGCACACACTGTATATAGACTTTTTTTCTATAGTGTTATTGACTGTACGTTTGTTTATTCCATGTGTAACTCTGTGTTGTTGTTCGCACTGCTTTGCTTTATCTTGGCCAGGTCGCAGTTGTAAATGAGAACGTGTTCTCAACTAGCCTACCTGGTTAAATAAAGGTGAAAAAAAATGTCTAATGAATACTGGTGTGCCCACTGACCCTGTGGCTTGCGTTTCCCTAGGACTCATGACCTCTTCGTTGGAGGCGTTCTGGCCCAGCGCCCTCATCACGTCACCACACTGGGCGTAAGAGATCTTCATCTTGATTTTGGTGGTCCTGTCGAAAAACATGAAGGTCTCTTTGAACTCTGGGGAAGCACACAGATCATTAGGGTTAGCTGGGGAAACTAGCAAGTCATCAACAGGTCAGGTCATCCAAAAAACTAGTCATCCAAAAAATTGACATCAAAAGATTTACCGTCAATTTTACCGTCAATTTGGTCTGCAGTGAACACAATCTGAAATAGAAAAAAAGAACACTTCAATAGTGGGAATATTGCTACTGATTTTGCCCAGCTCATCATTGTAAGCACATTTAGTAGTTCTACTGTGAAGGAATTTGTGTCTGGAAAGTTTTGTTGGATGTGTGCTGCTACGTCAACAGTCTTTGATCGTACAGTGAATGCCAGTTGCCAAGGCCAAAGGAACAGAAAATGAAAAAAAATATGAATTTGATTAGGAACGCTTATAATATACTTTGATTTACCTCCTACATAACTTCATTCAGATGTTATCTTCAACAATCAATCCAATTTCAAATGTATTTATAAAGCCCTTTCTACATCAGCCGGTGTCACAAAGTGCTATACAGAAACCCAGCTTAAAACCCCAAACAGCAAGCAATGCAGATGTAGAAACACTGTGGCTAGGAAACACTCCCTAGAAAGGCAGGAATATAGGAAGAAACCTAGAGAGGAACCAGGCTCTGAGGGGTGGCCAGTCCTCTTCTGGCTGTGCCAGGTGGAGATTATAACAGTATATGGCCAAGATGTTCAAAAGTTCATAGATGACCAGCAGGGTCAAATAATAATAATCACAGTGGTTGTAGAGGGTGCAACAGGTCAGCACCTCAGAAGTAAATGTCAGTTGGCTTTTTATAGCCGATCATTCAAAGTTAGTGTCAGCATGTGCGGTAGAGAGAGAGAGTCGAAAACAGCAGGTCCGGGACAAGATAGAACGTCCAGTGAACAGGTCAGTGTTCCATAGCCGCAGGTAGAACAGTTGAAACTGGAGCAGCAGCACGACCAGGTGGACTGGGGACAGCAAGGCGTCATCGGGCCAGGTAGTACTGAGGCATGATAAATACTCAAGATATAACAGACTGACCCTAACCCCCCGACACAAACTATTGCAGCACAAATACTGGAGGCTGAGACAGGAGAGGTCAGGAGACACTGTGGCCCCGTCCGACGATACCCCTGGACAGGGCCAAACAGGAAGGATATAACCCCACCCACTTTGCCAAAGCACAGCCCCCACACCACTAGAAGGATATCTTCAACCACCAACTTACTACCCTGAGACAAGGCCGAGTATTGCCCACGAGTATCTCCCCCACAGCACAACCCGAGGAGGCGCCAAACCTGGACAGGAAGATCACGTCAGTGACTCAACCCACTCAAGTGACGCACCCCTCCTAGGGACGGGATGGAAGAGCACCAGTAAGCCAGTAACTCAGCCCCTGTAATAGGGTTAGAGGCAGAGAATCCCAGTGGAGAGCGGGGAGCCGGCCAGGCAGAGACAGCAAGTGCGGTTCGTCGCTCCAGTGCCTTTCCGTTCACCTTCACACGCCTGGGCCAGACTACACTCAATCATAGGACCTACTGAAGAGATGAGTCTTCAATAAAGACTTAAAGGTTGAGACCGAGTCTGCGTCTCTCACATGGGTAGGCAGACCATTCCATAATAATGGAGCTCTATATGAGAAAGCCCTGCCTCCAGCTGTTTGCTTAGAAATTCTAGGGACAGTCAGAAGGCCTGCGTCTTGTGACCGTGTCGTACGTGTAGGACCAAATCAGAGAGATAGGTAGGAGCAAGCCCATGTAATGCTGTACAAAGCAGAGGCAGTTTAATGATCTGAACATAACTAACCTGAAAGGTTATTACATCACTGAAAATGTGAAATCCTTTGCAGAAGATAGCCACGCCAATAAATGTTGCCAATAGAACTTTGCCAACTAATACAACGATGGGTTTTTTCACTAGGCAAATTCCTCAACTTTTGACAGACAACCCTGTACAAATAACACAGCACTAACTCGTCAACTAAGGACAGCATCCTCTTCTCTCATACTTACCATCATAAGTTCTACTACAAACACAGGAGGATGAGAGGAGATGACAGCAAAGACTCACAGAGAGGTTAGACCATAGAATTACAACATGGATTCTATGTCTACGAGTCGGACACTCGCCGCAATGCTTTTGCGGTCAAATTCGGGCTCCTCGGGCTTCTCTGGCTCCAGAGCTGGTGGGTTCAATTTTGCCGCCTCCTTCTTCGGCTCGGGCTTCTTGGGGGCCATTGTCCTGGACGGGGGAGTGTGTAAGCGAGAGTGTGTGTGTGTCGAGGTGGAGGCTGAGAGAGGACCATCTCTAGAAGAGTTATATACCCAGCTCGGGGGTCCCCACTGAGACAGGGGGGGTTGGCTTAGCCCACATGAGCCAGGATCACATTCTATGTAAGGGTAAACAGACAGTCTTAAGGATAGAACTTCACAAGACTTCCTTGAAGAACCTGTGGCATGGAATTCATCTAGACAGTCATCTACATGGCTACTAAGACATCAACAGGGTTATCTCTCTCATAATGGCCAATATTATCAATACTCAGGTCCCAGTCAACGCTTAACTATTTAGCACATCAGTTGTGACATGTCGGGTTAAGGACTTAGGTGGGTAATAAGTATTATTTCCCTCTCAGTATTTTTGTCGGGTATGGAGGGGCTGTGGCTTAGCTACAATTAGAGAAGCAGGACATTACTCAGTGAATGGGGAGTATGGAGGAAGGGGTCTTTTTAAAGATGTTTAACTATCTTCCTCTTCTAACTTAGTTGCCCACAACTCCCAATGGAGAGAAAGAGAGAGCAAGAGAGAGAGAGAGAGCGAGAAGAGCGAGAGAGCGAGAGAGCGAGAGAGCGGAGAGAGCGAGAGAGAGACGAGAGAGCGAGAGAGCGAGAGAGCGAGAGGAGCGAGAGAGAAGCGAAGAGAGCGAGAAGAGCGAGAGAGAGAGAGAGAGAGAGAGAGAGAGAGAGAGAGAGAGAGAGAGAGAGAGAGAGAGAGAGATGGGGGTAGAGGCCTGATGGGACTGTTTGGGGTTGGAGAGGGGGAAGACTTGTCGGAGTGCAGATGCAGAGTCTGAACAGCTGACTAAGGACGGAGGAGGGAGACACTGATGATGAGGGAAGGAATGGCCTGGCCGTTGGTGTGCTCAGTGAACTGAAATGAACTGACTGAGCTCTTGGCCTTGTAGGCACCGAAGCATAAACATTTGAATGATCTAAACTCTACAGTTACTGTACATACACAGTAAATATTTTGACTCTCATAACGTACTGTGTTACACAGTGTTATGTCATGTCGTTGAATAATAAAATGCGCTGTAGGCTTATACGGGGTGTTGGTGAAGATTATGAGAACACCATCAAAACATACCACGGTGACCCCGAAAAAGCAAACACTAGCCTCAGTTGCTTTGTTAGCCTCTGCCTGGACCCCTTAAACACCCAAGGCACCTTTCCCACCCTCTAAATACAGTTGAACAAGAGGAGCCTGTAGCAGGCTGGACAAGTGCTAGAGTGGCCCCTAGCATAGCTTCTTTCCTCAGGCTGTGGAGGGTCTGGGTCATCCCCTTGTATGCATCGCGGAAGTTAGAGTAGCAGTGATCCAGTGTTTTTCCAGCGCGAGTGCTACAGTTGATATGCTGATAGAATTTAGGTAGCCTTGTTTTCAAATTTGCTTTGTTAAAATCCACAGCTACAGTAAATGCAGCCTCAGGATATGTGGTTTCCAGTTTGCATAAAGTCCAGTAAAGTTCCTTGAGGGCCGATGTGGTATCGGCTTGAGGGGGGATATACACATCTGTGACAATATCCAATGAGAATTCTCTTGGGAGATAATACTGTCAGCATTTGATTGTGAGGAATTCTTGGTCAGGTGAACAAAAGGACTTGTATGTTGTTACAATTACACCATGAGTCGTTAATCACGAAACATACATCCCCACCCTTCTTCTTTCCGGAGAGATGTTTATTCCTGTCGGCGCGTCGCACAAAGAATCCAGGTGGCTGTGCCGACTCCGACAGTATATCCCGAGAGAGCCATGTTTCCGTGAAACAGAGTTTGTACCAAACCCTGATGCCTATCTGTCAAGCAACTCTTGCCCTTTTTTCATCGACCTTGTTATTTAGAGACTGGACATTAGCGAGTAATATACTCAGAGGCGGTGGGTGGTGTGCGCGCCTCCGAAGTCTGACCAGAAGTCCGGTACGTCTTCCTCTTCTCCGGCGGCGTTGTTTTGGGTCAGCCTCTGGAATCAGTTAAAATCCCCTAGGTGGTTCGGACAAAGGATCTGCTTCGGGAAAGTCGTATTCCTGGTCGTAAGTTGACGTCTCTCTGATATCCAATAGTTCTTCCCAGCTGTATGTAATAACACTTAAGATTTTCTGGGCTAACGATGTAAGAAATAATAAATTTTTTAAAAATACTGCAAAGTTTCCTAAGGACTAGAAGTGATTCAGCCCTCTCCGTCGGCGCCATTTTGAGAAAAAAAAATAGTAGTGGGGTGAACAGGCGAGGAATATACTTGGGTGGCTGAGGTTCTTGATGATCTTCTTGGCTTTCCTAAGACACCTTGTGCTGTAGATGTCTTGGAGGGCTGGCAGTGTGCCCTCGGTGATTCGTTGGGCTGACCACACCATCCTGTGTAGAGCCCTGCGGTTACGGGCGGTGCAGTTGCTGTACCAGGCGGTGATACAGCACGACAGGATGCTCTCAATGGTGCATCTGTAGACATTCGTGAGGGTCTTAGGGGCCAAGCCGAATTTCTTCAGCTTCCTGAGGTTGAAGAGGCGCTGCTGCGCCTTCTTCACCACATTGTCTGTGTGGATGGAGCATTTCCGGTTGTCAGTGACGTGCACACGAGGAACTTGAAACTTTTCACCCTCTCCACTCTCTAAACAATAACTGGTAATGTTGCACAGTCATAGAAAGGACTGTAACTCACCTTTTTGGTAAAAAATAGTTATAAATTGTGAAAGTGTATTCAGTTTTGAGGACACAAGCTCAAGTACATAGTACAAATATTATGAAAATATGAAAAATCATGTATTATTTTTTCCCTATTCACAAAAGTGGGGCAAGAGGACTTGATATGACTGAAATGCTTTCTATATATAAAAACAATTACATTACAAACAACTTACTATAAGATATCGCCGGTCTTATAATTGCAAATAAACATGAAATATTGGCACTATTTCATATAATTGATGACAGAGAATTTTCTCCCTAACATTGCGGAGTGACGCAGAGATGCCATTCAAATGTGTGCAGACTCGCTACAACTTCAGCTGTAGCTTTAAGCATGATGTGATTTTGTCTGTCAGTGACCAAGAGAACGTGTTCTTGTTTCAATTCTATGAAATGATCAAGTATTTTTTTTATGTTGAGAGCTCTTAGTTGGCTGTGAAAATCTGGCTATGAAAATCACAGCGAGGGTGAAACTACTATTGTTGCATCCGCTAGACTCTTCCATTTTACAGGCACAGGAAATCATTCCTTTGTCTGGTTTAGGCCAGAACATTTGAAACGTCTCTCCCATGCAAATGTAGGGTCTGAAACCTGACACTTCAAGTCAGCTCTGCTGAGAGAGTGGGAGCGGAGAGCAGACAGATGGGGTTTTCTGCCACTATAAGGCACCCTTTGACGTTCACAGAGCCTTTTGTACACCAAAATGTCAGTTGTAACCGGTCCAGAAACTCTCAAAGTTCCCCTTATGGAGAATGATGACACCTTTGCTTTTAGATCATGGCATATGTTTGTGAAAGTAGCTAAATGGGCATATTTACAGACTGTGATTTTTTATTTAAAAGTTGCGTTCTATATTTGTAAAACTTTTGTTTCTGACTCACTGCTTATATATTTTAAACATTTTGATATAAATCAATTTGAATACCATTTCAACTATTAGCTCCTCTCTCTTTACCACATGTCACGGCCGTTTAGTGAGGGGACCAAGGCGCAGCGTTTTGAGCGTACATACTTGTTTATTTAACGATGTCTCCAACAAAACAATAAACAGACCGACACGTGACGCCAACGTAGTGCTCACAGGCAACTAAACATGGACAACTACCCACAAAACCAACATGGAAAATGGCAACGTAAATAGGCTCCCCAATCAGAGACAACGATAAACAGCTGTCTCTGATTGGGAACCCATTCAGGCCACCATAAACCTACATACCCCTAGACAATGCAAAATCCCCATAGATAACCAAAAAAACCTGGACAAGACAAAAACCCTAGACAATACAAAACTAAACAAACCACCCCTTGTCACACCCACACCTAACCAAATAATAAAGAAAGCAAATATAACTAAAGTCAGGGCGTGACACCACAACCAGTACTGTAGCTACTCACGACTGTTGTAGCTATAACTTTAGCGGTTGAGACTCGGCAGAAAGAGGCAGCCGGTTGATGACAGTTAATCCTCTCAGTCTGAGAAAGTAACTTACAAGCAACAAATTCCTCTCTGTCCTTACGGTGATCAGGGATCCTTAAACTAAATGTTCATCCTATATATTTACATTTATTTACACTGGTGAGCGAGTTGCATAACTTTAAACTACGTGAAACTACGTAAAATGGGGGGACTATGTACAATAGTAATAGTGACGTTATAAAATGTATTTGCGCAAGTACATTAAAAAAGTATTATTCACATGTATTTTTATGCTTATGCTAAAGAACCGGACTTAACATCTATTAATGATGACACTTTTGCTTTTGGACCATGCCATATGTTTGTGAAACTGTATGGGCATATTTACAGACTGAGGCTTATTTAAATGTTGCATTCTATATTTGCATAACACATCTTTTGTTTGTGACTCACTACTTACAGTTGAAGTCGGAAGTTTACATACACCTTAGCCAAATACCTTTAAACTCAGCTTTTCACAATTCCTGACATTTAATCCTAGTAGAAACTCCCTGTCTTAGGTCAGTTAGGATCACCACTTTATTTTAAGAATGTGAAATGTCAGAATAATAGTAGAGAGAATGATTTATTTCAGCTTTTATTTCTTTCATCACATTCCCAGTGGGTCAGATGTTTACATACAGTCAATTAGTATTTGGTAGCGTTGCCTTTAAATTGTTAATTTTGGGATAAACGTTTTGGGTAGCCTTCCACAAGCTTCCCACAATAAATTGGGTGAATTTTGGCCCATTCCTCCTGACAGAGCTGGTGTAACTGAGTCAGGTTTGTAGGCCTCCTTGCTCGCTGTCAGGTGTGTGCGTACTGGTAGCGAAGTCAGGTGCAGGAGAGCAGAGATTTGTGAACAGCCGCACACTTTATTGAGGCAAAAGTGCAAAACGCGCAAAACAGTCACAAGAATTATGTTTAACAGTAAACATCTTCGTGAAATACCACGGAAAAAAACAAACCAGTCTGGCGTGTCAACAACAAACACGTAACACAAACAATCTTACACAAAGACATGATGGGGAACAGAGGAATAAATACATGTAGATTGATTGGGGAATGAAAACCAGGTGTGCAGGGAACAAGACAAAACAAATGGATACATGAAAAATGGAGTGGCGATGGCTAGAAAGCCGGTGACGTCGACCGCCGAACGCCGCCCGAACAAGGACAGGAGCCGACTTCGGCGGAAGTCGTGACACTCGCACATGCTTTTTCAGTTCTGCCCACAAATTTTCCATAGGATTGAGGTCAGGGCCAATCCAATACCTTGACTTTGTTGTCCTTAAGCCATTTTGCCACAACTATGCTTGGGGTCATTGTCCATTTGGAAGACCCATTTGTGACCAAGCTTTAACTTCCTCACTGATGTCTTGAGATGTTGCTTCAATATATTCACATAATTTTCCTGTCTCATGATGCCATCTATTTTGTGAAGTGCACTAGTCCCTCCTGCAGCAAAGCACCCCCACAACATGATGCTGCCACCCCCGTGCTTCACGGTTGGGATGGTGTTCTTCGGATTGCAAGCGTCCCCCTTTTTCCTCAAAACATAACAATGGTCATTATGGCCAAACAGGTCTATTTTTGTTTCATCAGACCAGAGGACATTTCTCCAAAAAGTATGATCTTTGTCCCCATGTGCAGTTGCAGACCGTAGTCTGGCTTTTTTATGGCAGTTTTGGAGCAGTGGCTTCTTCCTTGCTGAGCGGCCTTTCAGGTTATGTCGATATAGGACTCGTTTTACTGTCGATATAGATACTTTTGTACCTGTTTCCTCCAGCATCTTCACAAGGTCCTTTGCTGTTGTTCTGGGATTTATTTGCACCTTTCGCACCAAAGTACGTTCATCTCTAGGAGACAGAACGCGTCTCCTTCCTGAGCGGTACGACGGCTGCGTGGTCCCATGGTGTTTATACTTGCGTACTATTGTTTGTACAGATGAACGTGGTACCTTCAGACGTTGGAAATTGCTCCCGAGGATGAACCAGACTTGTGGAGGTCTACAATGTTTTTTCTGAGATCTTGGCTGATTTCTTTTGATTTTCCAATGATGTCAAGCAAAGAGGCACTGAGTTTGAAGGTAGGCCTTGAAATACATCCACAGGTACACCTCCTATTGACTCAAATTATGTCAATTAGCCTATCAGAAGCTTCTAAAGCCATGACACAATTTTCTGTAATTTTCCAAGCTGTTTAAAGGCACAGTCAACTTAGTGTATGTAAACTTCTGACCCACTGCGATTGTAATACAGTGAATTGTAAGTGAAATAATCTGTCTGTAAACAACTGTTTGAAAAATGACTTGTGTCATGCACAAAGTAGATGTCCTAACCGAATTGCCAAAACTATAGTTTGTTGACAAGACATTTGTGGAGTGGTTGAAAAACGAGTTTTAATGACTCCAACCTAAGTGTATGTACACGTCCGACTTCAACTGTATATTTTTTAAACATTTTGATAGAAATGTAGCTTTCTCCTACCATTCGAACTATTAGCTCCTCTCTCTATACCCCAACCAGTGGCTTCTCACGACCGTTGTAAGTTAGCTATAACGTTAGCGGTCGGGACTTGGCAGTAAGAGGCAGCCTGTTACGACAGTTGATCGTCACACATGCTGACCAGATCGCTTGCGCGCGCATGTTGATTTTGTCCACCCAAACCAGACACCATCAGGACACGCAGGTTGAAATATCAAAACAAACTTTGTTATCATGTTATCCAGAGCGTTGGTGACTGTAACTGTGCTGCTGGCAACAATGTAATTACGTTTTTTTTGCCGACATTTACTGACACCGGCCATAAACCGGTGTTGAGCGTTCGTAAATTCATCAGTTATTCTGCGCTCTGGCACACTCAGAAGAGAGTGCCCTGAAATCGGAGTAGATAGCCAGAGTGAATTTCCGAACGCTCCATAGACTCTCACCTCTAAACCCATGCAATTTTCAGGGCTGCGTTGTTTTTATTATAAACATTATTATTTTATTAAAACAATACAATACAAAGACAATACGAATTTCCGCTCATATTAGTGGGTGCTCTGGTGAGTGTGTGCGCTCTCACCCAACCGCCTGGAGACGCTGTCAGGGCGAAGCTCCCGCTTCGTTTTGCCATCTGGGTGAAAATCCAACAGTCTTTGAGTTCCCCCTTTGGAGAGAACGTGAAGGTCTTGGAATCCCCATTCACTGTCCAAGCAATCAGGTTTGTAGATTATAACTAGTCTGTTATCTAGAATGACATTACTCAATACAGTGTTATTGTGGCAGCTTTGATGGACAGGGGAACAGCATCACTCTGATATCTGACAGTGATATCTGACCTCTAACCTTGCGGTGAGAGAGGCCAGTTGACTTTTATACCCACTGTTTTCTCTATGCTATGCTCATGTTAGAGGATTGAGAAAGGTTATGTGGTCTTGCTGTACACAGCTGATTCTAAATTGAGTCACTGAAGTCCACCAAGTGCTTAGAAATTAGAAAGTATGCTACTGGTAGAATATTCATAGTAACTATAAACTATAAATATGGGTCCTTGGGACGTCCCTACCCTAAACCCTAATGTTAAAACCTACCCTTACCCTAACCTTAACCATAACCCTTAATCATGGTAGCATCCACATTCACGTAGAAGTGTTTAGAAACATATTTTATTCTTATTTACAATAAAACTGACTCCAAAATGACATTAAGTTATTTAACATTCATTTCTATTGGGCACAAAATAACCCGAAACACAACCAAAACAAACAGCAAATGCATCCAACAGGTTTGTAGATTCACAAGCTTGATGTAATCATTGCGTGCTAGGAATATGGGACCAAATACTAAACTTTCGACTACTTTAATACACGTATAAGTGCATTTGTCCAATACTTTTGGTCCCCTAAAATGGGGGGACTATGTACAAAAAGTGCTGTAATTTCCAAACGGTTCACCCGATATAGATGAAAATACCCTCAAATGAAAGCTGATAGTCTGCACTTTAACCTCCATAGTTATGATCATTTCATCCAAAGCGCTAGAGTACAGAGTCAAAACTAACAGAACAAGACTGTCCCAATAGTTTTGGAGCTCACTGTATTACAACGTACAGGTTCTGGCAAAAGAAAGGAAACTCTTGAGTAAATGAGGGATACAAAGTATATATTGAAAGCAGGTGCTTCCACACAGGTGTGGTTCATGAGTTAATTAAACAAACAATTAACATCCCATCATGCTTAGGGCCATGTATAAAAATGTGTGTGTGTGTGTGTCTGTCTGTCTGTCACCAGATTTCAATCCATTTGAACACTTATGGAATTTCCCATAGAAGAATGGTGTCACACCCTTCCAAAAGTTACAGACACTAAGTAGAATATATGCCAAGGCACATTGAAGCTGTTCTGGAGGCTCGTGGTGGCCCAACACCCTATTAAGGCACTTTATGTTGGTGCTGCAGTTCTGCAGTTCTACCGCTTTCGTTTTTGGACTGAATATCTTTCATCACAAGAGGGTGCTGTAGACCAATATTTCACAGTGATTAATGTTTTTGTTTCTGCCCTCTAGGTTGGAGGCTGCTGTGTGAGGATCTATAAGAAACTCAACATTCTGTCATTCATTTTGTATGAGATGTTAATTGGAGTAAAGGTTCAAGGAAAGTTATGCCTGGAAGAAGCATTTTCCAGCACCTTGGAGAGCACTGCATCTGTGAGGAACAGTGTTACCCAGTTACATAGCAAAGCTATCTGGAGTAACCTTGGTCTTATGTTAGACTGCTTACTAACTAGATCCCTTGAAGTGACTTAATTATTTTAATAATACAAAATTAAACGGTGAAACAAATATTCATGCAGAAACCTGAATATCACTGAATCTATTTTTATTGTGTTGTTATCAGGGCATCACTGAAACCAGTTGTATTTGTTGAAATACAATAATGTCTCATTTTGCAAGGCCTGTGACCTATGGAACTATTCCCTCTCTTACAGAAAAAATACATGATTTCACATGTGGAAAATCACATGATTTCACGTGTGAAATGTCCATATGCTTTGTACACGTGAAATATCATCACATGTGAAGTGTTCCAAAACCATTTGGATTTTCACGCGATCACAACCTGTCACGTGAAATTTGGTTTTGGAACACTTCACGTGATCACGTAACATTTCACATGTGGATACAAATTGTCACATGGTGCCCTGCAATCAAGAAGTCGTTAGGATGTCCCCGTAACGTCACAAAATAGCCCCGGTGTTGTCCACTTACATATTTGACATTATGCACATTTATTTATACAGTAATTATTCAATATGTTCTCGTATGGGATTTGAACTCATAACCTCTTAGTTCAGGGCATTCTGATCGTCCTGCTATGCCACCATTTCTGTGTCAATGACTGGTTTCACCTGTATTCCTACACTTTGGACTTCAAAGTAAATCGTATCTTTGTCAAATACAGCCATATTGTCAGTACTGAGGGATCATATTGATTAAAGATTTCCACACTTTTTTCAAACCCCATTTTAGCTGAACAGCGTACCGCTTACCTTAAACGGCCATACCATTACATGACTTCCCTTTGAAATTTGCAGATTCACAAATCAAATTGTATTTGTCACTTGCTCCGAATACAACAGGTTACAGTGAAATGCTTACTTACAAGCCCTTAACCAACAATGCAGTTTTAAGAAAAATACAACAAACAAATAAATAAAAGTAACAAATAATTAAAGAGCAGCAGTAAAATAACAATAACGAGGCTATATACAGGGGGTATTGGTACAGAGACAATGGCACCGGTTAGTCGAGGTAATTTAGGTTATTTTTAGGGCCTCCCTCTGACACCGCCTGGTATAGAGGTCCTGGATGGCAGGAAATTTGGCCCCAGTGATGTACTGAGCCGTACGCACTACCCTTTGTAGTACCTTGCGGTCAGAAGGCCGAGCAGTTGCCATACCAGGCAGTGATGCAACCAGTCAGGATGCTCTCGATGGTGCAGCTGTAGAACATTTTGAGGATCTGAGGACCCATGTCAAATCATTTCAGTCTCCTGAGGGGGAGTAGGTTTTGTTGTGCCCTCTTCACGACTGTCTTGGTGTGCTTGAACCATGTTAGTTTGTTGGTGATGTGAACACCAAGGAACTTGAATCTCTCAACCTGCTCCACTACAGCCCTGTCTATGAGAATGAGGGCGTGCTCAGTCCTCCTTTTCATGTAGTCCACAATCATCTCCTTTGTCTTGAACACATTTAGGGAGAGGTTGTTGTCCTAGCACCACACGGCCAGGTGTCTGACCTCCCTATAGGCTGTCTCGTCGTTGTCGGTGATCAGGCCTACCACTATTGTGTCATTGGCAAACTTAATGATCATTAGAAAGCAAATTACGGACTCCTCTTTATATCTGCGTATTCCTCCAAAGCTTAGCTGTCCTGAGTCTGCACAACTCTGCCAGGACCTAGGATCAAGAGAGACACTTAAGTGTTTTAGTACTATATCTCTTGACACAATGATGAAAATAATCATGGCCTCTAAACCTTCAAGCTGCATACTGGATCCTATTCCAACTAAACTACTGAAAGAGCTGCTTCATGTGCTTGGCCCTCCTATGTTGAACATAATAAACGGCTCTCTATCCACCGGATGTGTACCAAACTCACTAAAAGTGGCAGTAATAAAGCCTCTCTTGAAAAAGCCAAACCTTGACCCAGAAAATATAAAAAACTATCGGCCTATATCGAATCTTCCATTCCTCTCAAAAAAAATTGAAAAAGCTGTTGCGCAGCAACTCACTGCCTTCCTGAAGACAAACAATGTATACGAAATGATTCAGTCTTGTTTTAGACCCCATCATAGCACTGAGACTGCACTTGTGAAGGTGGTAAATTACCTTTTAATGGTGTCAGACCGAGGCTCTGCATCTGTCCTCGTGCTACTAGACCTTAGTGCTGCCTTTGATACCATCGATCACCACATTCTTTTGGAGAGACTGGAAACCCAAATTGGTCTACACGGACAAGTTCTGGCCTGGTTTAGAACTTATCTGTCGGAAAGATATCAGTTTGTCTCTGTGAATGGTTTGTCCTCTGACAAATCAACTGTACATTTCGGTGTTCCTCAAGGTTCCGTTTTAGGACCACTATTGTTTTCACTATATATTTTACCTCTTGGGGATGTCATTCAAAAACATAATGTTAACTTTCACTGCTATGCGGATGACACACAGCTGTACATTTCAATGAAACATGGTGAAGCCCCAAAATTGCCCTCGCTAGAAGCCTGTGTTTCAGACATAAGGAAGTGGATGGCTGAAAACGTTCTACTTTTAAACTCGGACAAAACAGAGATGCTTGTTCTAGGTCCCAAGAAACAAAGAGATATTCTGTTAAATCTGACAATTAATCTTGATGGTTGTAAAGTCGTCTCAAATAAAACTGTGAAGGACCTCGGCGTTACTCTGAACCCTGATCTCTCTTTTGACGAACATATCAAGACTGTTTCAAGGACAGCTTTTTTCCATCTACGTAACATTGCAAAAATCAGAAATGTTCTGTCCAAAAATGATGCAGAAAAATTAATCCATGCTTTTGTTACTTCTAGGTTAGACTACTGCAATGCTCTACTTTCCGGCTACCCGGATAAAGCACTAAATAAACTTCAGTTAGTGCAAAATACGGCTGCGTCGGAGCCGGTGTCGGAGCCGGCGAGCATCGGAGCCGGTGTAGTACGATTTGATCTTAGACAGGACTAAGATCAAATCGTACTACACCGGCTCCGACGCTCGTCGGCTGTGGCAGGGCTTGCAAACTATTACAGACTACAAAGGGAAGCACAGCCGTGAGCTGCCCAGTGACACGAGCCTACCAGACGAGCTAAATTACTTCTAAGCTCGTGTCAAGGCAAGTAACACTGAAACATGCATGAGAGCGTCAGCTGTTCCGGACGACTGTGTGATCACTCTCTCCGTAGCCAATGTGAGTAAGACCTTTAAACAGGTCAACATTCATAAGGCCACAAGGCTTTATGAAAACGAAAACCATCAAACGCTTTGCCTGTTTGATGGTTCGTCAGAGGGCATAAAATAATTTCTTATCAGCTTCCGGGTTAGAGTCCCGCTCCTTGAAAGTGGCAGCTATACCCTTTAACTCAGTGAGGATGTTGCCTGTAATCCATGGCTTCTGGTTGGGGTATGTACGTACAGTCACTGTGGGGACGAAGTCATCGATGCACTTATTGATGAAGCCAGTGACTGATGTGGTGTACTCCTCAATGCCATCAGAAGAATCCCGGAACATATTCCAGTCTGTGCTAGCAGTCCTGTAGCTTAGCATCTGCTTCATCTGACCACTTTTTTATCGATCGAGTCACTGGTGCTTCCTGCTTTAGTTTTTGCTTGTCAGCAAGAATCAGGAGGATAGAATTATGGTAAGATTTGCCAAATGGAGGGCGAGGGAGAGCTTTTTTCCCTAATGTCGCACATTTAACATGCTGGTAGAAATTAGGTCAAACGGATTTAAGTTTCCCTGCATTAAAGTCCCCGGTCACTAGGAGTGCCGCCTCTGGATGAGCGTTTTCCTGTTTGCATATGGCCGTATACAGCTCATTGAGTGCGGTCTTAGTGTCAGCATCGGTTTGTGGTGGTAAATAGACAGCTATGGAGAATACACAGTTGAAGTCGGAAGTTTACATACACCTTAGCCAAATACATTTAAACTCAGTTTTCACAATTCCTGACATTTAATCCTCATAAAAAATCCCTGTTTTACGTCAGTTAGGATCACCACTTTATTTAAGAATGTGAAAAGTAGAGAGAATTATTTATTTCAGCTTTTATTTCTTTCATCACATTCCCAGTGGGTCAGAAGTTTACATACACACAATTGGTATTTGGTAGCATTGCCTTTAAATTGTTTACCTTGGGTCAAATGTTTCGGGTAGCCTTCCACAAACTTCCCACAATAAGTTGGGTGAATTTTGGCCCATTCCTCCTGACTGAGCTGGTGTAACTGAGTCAGGTTTGTAGGCCTCCTTGCTCACACACACTTCTTCAGTTCTGCCCACAAATGTTCTATAGGATTGTGGTGGTCCCATGCGTGCTCCCATGCGTGCTCCCATGGTGTTTAAACTTGCGTACTATTGTTTGTACAGATGAACGTGGTACCTTCAGGTGTTTTGTAATTGCTCCCAAGGATGAACCAGACTTGTGGAGGCTTACAATTATTTTTCTGAGGTCTTGGCTGATTTCTGTCTGCAAACAATTGTTGGAAAAATGACTTGTGTTATACACAAAGTAGATGTTCTAACCGACTTGCCAAATCTATAGTTTGGTAACAAGACATTTGTGGAGTGGTTGAAAAATGAGTTTTAATGACTCCAACCTAAGTGTATGTAAACTTCCGACTTCAACTGTAGATGGAAACTCTCTTGGTAGATTAGTGTGGTCTACAGCTTATCATGAGATACTCTATCTCAGGCGAGCAAAACCTTGAGACTTCCTTAGATATATCGTGCACCAGCTGTTGTTTACAAATATACACAGACCGCCACCTCTTGTTACCAAAGGCTTCTGTTCTATCCTGCTAGGTAAGTAATCGCTGTTCTGATGTCCAGAAGCTCTTTTCAGTCATAAGAGACGGTAGCAGCAACATTATCTACAAAATAAGTTACAAACAATGTGAAAAAACAAACAAAATAGCACGGTTGTTTAAGAGCCCATAAATCAGCAGCCATCCCCTCTGGCGCCATTATATCCTTACACATGTTAAACCGTTACACATGTATTCAATCGAAAGTTCACATGTTAACACCACAATTTTCATGTGAGAAGAATAACATGTTTTCACCTCACATGAATTGCAGACTCACATGGAATTTGCAGTGTCACGTGAACAATTTTCACGTGAATATTGAATTTGAATATTGAACTTTCACGTGAAAACCTAACTCTCGTGTGGAATTGCATTTTCCTATGTGAAAAACGTTCACGTGAAAATCGAATTTGCACTTTCACGTGCTTTTACATGTTGTCTCGTGATCACGTGAAATTCATTTGGTTTTTCCGTAAGGGATACTACACTCAATATGGAATTTGTTCCATTCGTGGCTCCTAAATATCTCACATGATCATTACAAACTATGACTACCATCCTGCCAATACTCTTAAATGGTTTCCTCTCCATGCATGATGTTTGGGACAGAGCCTATCTCAGCTCTCTGCTCTCTTTAAAGGTTGTGTGCGTGTCTGCTTGACCCGCTGGGATGGAAGGTGTGAGAGATCCAGCCATCTGTTTATCCGGCTTGCAGGGTCGGGGTGCACCAGTTGCCGCTCTCTCTGTGTGACCCAAATAGCACCCTATTCCCTACATAGTGCACTACTTTTAGTTCACTATGTAGGGAATAGTGTGCTATTTGAGACTCAGCCTCTGTTTGGCTCCTGGGGTCCTGGCATGTGGGCTCTGTGTCAGATCTGGCCCTCCAGATGGTTCTGGGATCAGCTCCAGGTAACAGGCCAGTAACGTGGCGGACGTGTCGGGCCATCCCAGGAGACACCAAGCAATGTGATTCACCGTAAATTTCCATAACCCTCCCACCGGGCCCAGCCCCATGCTTCAACCCACCATGGGCCAGCATTTATCCGGGGGACTTGTTTGTTCCATCAGAGTTAATGGATTAAAGTTGGTTAAACCTTTTACTGCAGTGGGCTAAATCAGGGTCATACAGAGTGTTTCTTGGCAGTCTTAAACAAATCTACTTTGAAACAAAAGTATACACCTCACACACATGGTTATGGGTTTAAAACAAGAAGACACCTGTACCATGTCAGATATAGAGTTGAAATGTATTCAATTTTGAGTTTGCATCCCAATATTACACTTTATATACATCCCAGAAGACTGAAATTTAACAAAACAGTTCGACATAGTCGATTAATTATGAAAAATATGAATAACATTCCACCCATGAGGCCACTAGAGGGCGATCGACTGCAGGAAAGGGATGTATACAATGACTTTTATATGACTTAAATTACTTTCTAAACAAGAAAGAAATACATGCTATGAACAGGAGGTAGGAAATCAGGTTTAAATGTGAAGGTTTAAATCTATTACCTGTAATAGTGAGTCAGAAAAAATCATAAATAACTGTATGATTAAGCTATTGGATCTGATGCAACTGAAAGTTCGAGACTTCATAATTTATAGGGAGAAAAAGCTTATCTCTGCTTTGATTAGAATATTTTCTGAGGGCACTTTACAATGTCACCAGTGAGCTGTGCTATTTTGAGTATGCTCTGTCTATGCTGTAAGCTACTCTAACAAGTTTCCCTATTGCAGTGATGCAACTTTGAATGAGATTAACACACATGTAGCATAACCAGATTGACTTGTTAGTCATGTTCCTAACTTCAAGCAATAGGCATAATATATTTAAAATTGTTTTCTATAAATCTCTGCAATCAGCACCCCCACATCTAGTAGTGTGACAGCTTCACAATTCCTGTGGACATGTCTGCCTGGGTCTGTATCCAACACGACGCCAGACGGTTACTCTTCGGAACATGATGCCTGCAGCAGCTTTGTGCAACCAGAGAGAGGCAGGAGTCAGCCAAGACACAACACACACACACACACACACACACACACACACACACACACACACACACAGAGAGAGTCTGTCTTTTCAGGAGCAAGTGTCAATGCAGGAACGCTCCAGGCCTTCTGAGAATATGTGTGCTCATTATGTTACGATATGGCAACATTATCAGATGTTGAGAGATGGTGGTCAGGGTTACATTTGTGCTCAGCTGCTTTATCTGTGGCAGGAGCCGGGGGGAGATTCTGGCACTCAAAGATTCTGAGGGAGAGAGGGAGAGAGAGAGAATTACACTAAAAGATAGTGAGATGCAGAACACATTTGACCTTCAAAGACTTTTCAGTTGGAAGAGAAAACAAGACGAGGCATCCTGTTTCTGGTTCCATGCATGATACATGGGTTATACATGTTATCCATGTGAAGGAATTCATCCAGTCCATTTACAATATAATCCTATTCTCTCATACTGATTATCTCATTCCTGTTTTTATCCACAATGAGAATGATAATGGGATGAATGCTGGCACAGTGCTGACACAGTACAGATTAAGGGTAAATATGGACCGTCGTGAACCATTACTAAATGGAATAAAAATGTGTCATTGACGTTTATATATCTGGACTGCTTTCTTTCATAAGGTCCTTTGATGGAGTTTTGTTCTGTCTTGCTCTTGGGTGAGAAACTGGGTATGTTCTCACCCGAATGTTGGTAGATCATATTACTGGAGTTGTACTGACCAAGGGAATAGTTGTTGGTTATTGACAAACCAGAAGGATTTATGCAAGCCAAAGAACATATCCACAAATAGACTCCTTGTAAATCAACTCGATCCAAATAAATATTGTGTTTAGATTTCTGGTTTAAGATAATTATGTCATCATTTTTGGATCGCTTGGTGATAATTGCTATGTTACAATGTGACTTTGTCTTGTCGTGAGATGAAATACTATCTGTTTGCACAGAAAAAGACGGCATCTTCAAACTACTCATTTACCATGCTAGCTGTATTGAAAAACACGCTTGTGCAATAGACAAAAAAAATAATTAAAAAACGATTTAATTCATCATGATTTTGATGACATTCTGAGTACATTTATTGAGCAACTTTATGTAAATTCATACAATCAAACATGTGTTTATGCACTGTGTGACATGCCATAATTGATATAATTAACTGCAATTGAAGATGATTATTCAAAATGTGTGCTATACAAATCCTGGGAACTAAAACTATCCTTCAGATTTAATGACAGCCATCTGAAGCAAGTTCAGAGTGTAAATGTTTATTCATTTACGCCTGGCTATGTCTCCCACTGTGCACCCAGCCAGGCAGACACACTTCACAACAAGACAGTCGTTCTTTCAGATAGCAACTACGGGGAGATGCCTTTACAAGTGGTCCCTCGTTTGAAGAGTTTTAGGCCTACACCATTTTCAGAGTTATATAATGCCTTCTTAAAATGAATAACATTTTACGAAATATCTATAATATTTGTGTAATGTAGGATACAGTGATTGACTGCATGGGTTATTTTATATAGGTTAGAGTGCAGGTAGCCTATATGCATGCATGTGTAGGTTATAACATTACATTAACTCAAGTGCCAGGCACTCAAATGTCCCTTAAATTGTATAACACCATTTTAAAAACTTTAAAAAAGAGCTTTAGAAAGACTACCACTTGAAAACTGGCATAGACAATCTATCTAGGCCACTCGAGACAAAAAGCAGAACAGGCCAGTCAGAGTGGTAGGCAGCAGCATATTCCTCGCCTGTATTGTTTTTTTTAAGTATAAATGATAGGATAGCCATAGAAATGGATAGTCTTGAATGTTCTCTTGCATCCCACAAAGTTTTGGAACAGCGCGCTAAAATACTCCTCAAGTCACGACTGCATTACTGTGTTATTATTCCTGTAGTAAATGTTGCTGTCATGTCCTCAATTGTCATAGATTTAAAATGATAAAATAAACGTTTCGTAGTGCGTAAAAAAAAAAACGTTTCGTAGTGCATTAGCCTATCTTTACTAAATCACGAGAAACGAGCCGCTGTCAAAGTGTGAAAAGCTTGGACTAAGTGATGATCCTACCTGAGAGAACTCTCGGGTTTCATTCAAGACACACCATGCGTCAGCAACAGCTGTCCTGCAGCTTGGACGGTCTCTGAGAAGGAGGAAAGGTTATCAGCGAAGGCTTGAAAGAAGACTTTACCACCGGGTGACTTGGCTTTTGTGGAAATACCTTTCTTTTTTGTTACAGGACAAGGTAAACCAGGTTGGGTAAACAGAAACACCGAGTTGTCTGTCATCTTTTAGCGCCGCTGTGGTCTTTTGCTGAGGGGGCACTGAGCGGTTCGTTTGCGTGGGAGGAAAAGTGCCGTTGAACTTTTTGAAGTCAGTCTGTCAGTTGGGGTTTTGAACTTCACATAATCTTCGTGTTATGTTTACAGTGTGGTGCGATCATGACAACATGGCCGGTGGCTTTACAAGATTGAATTTATTCCTGCCAAGTAAATAATTTAATCACTGACATCTCGAAGTTATTTTTATAGCCTATCTATAGAAACAAGTGTAGCGCCTTGGCTATTGCCGGTTTCCTACATAGCCAAGCGTACACCTGTCTCACCCAAGTAGGCTACAGTCGATTAGTTTACTGGTCTTGTGATCCAGTTCTATGATATCATGATTTAAATGACTGACACATTGGTCATTTATATTGAAAATGTATATTATTAAGTTCCTAAAGACGTTAGGAGTCATCCATGGGTCATTACCTTCCCAGTGCTTCATAGCCTAACCATGTTGCTTCAGTTGCTGGTTAATTATGGGATATACTGAACCCCAGTTTATAAGCATGGGGTGAAACCATATTGGACTTTGCTGAGTATAAGTTTGCTCTGTGATGTATTTCATAGTATTGTGATGTATTTCATAGTATTTCACCTGTCATCAGTAGGTCCTCTCAACACAGTTTTGTACACCGAATATATGGACATTTTTGGTCTGACCCCACTTGTGTGGATATCAACAAATATTAAGAGTGTGATATATCCTTGATCATGTTTTTTTCTTTCAACATGCGTTATAGTTGACTGTGTTATCGATAATACAAAATAAGGTCCTCTATAAGCCAAATGGCACGAAGTTCAGAGGTTTGGATTTAGCCAAGAATTTCCAGCAGTAGCCTATAATTGCTGGTAATTGCATGAACGAACCAACTTTCTCTGCCAGTTCCGTAAGTAATCCGTCATTTGAAATTCTGTTGCAGTTTCTCTCGTTACCAGTAAGACAAATCTCCTTTTGGATGTAAACATACAACAGCACACACACTCATGGGGACGTCTTAACTTGGATCAAAGTATCGATACCATAACACAAGTACTGTATTGGCTGCTGTGAGATGCGATTTGGAGAAATGGCATGCTCAGCAGGTTAACATGCCATGGACATAGCACGTCGTTTATGCAATAGCCACTGCTGTGACACAGGAGACAACTGTGTATGTCCCTTACAGAAAATGAATTAGGAGTTTACTACCGGTATGTGTGTGAAAAGCATCAAGATTGGAGTCAGTGAATACACCAGAACGTTCCCTTTAACGTGATGTAGAGCACGCAATGGTGGAAACGTTGTCTGGCCAGCCGTGCTCAATTTAGAGTGCATCTTAACTTGCATATGGTGAGCGTGTATCCTTTATTAGGTTTTACAGAGTACGTCATAGATGATGGACGAGTGCAATGCCACTTTGTGATTCGGAACTTCCAGTATAGTATAGATCCCTCAAACTCAACTCTGGACCTCGATGGCAGTTCCACCGCATTTTTTTCATTGTTCCCCTCTAATCAGGGACAGATTTAGACTCGGGACGCCAGATGGGTGGAATGAATTATCAGGTTGAATAGAAAACTAGCAGGCTCCGGGCCTCATAGGGTAAAAGTTTAATACCCCTGGTATAGATCATGAAAATGTATTTAAAATGTCTACTTCCTTTTCAAACTCCTTTACTTGAATTCAGTGACACAACCAGGCCGGGAGCCTCTATCAAAACAATCAAGGTCTTATCAAATTCACAGGTCAGGAGTCAAAGGTCACAGCATAATCCCAATTTGTCACATGCGCGTTTCTTTCTGCAATGTGAAAGATGGAAGCGGAAGCTGAACATTAGAACACAGTGTCCGTCGTTTGAAGTCTTTAACACCTCATCCTATTGCAGTAGGCAGCTAGCTGGGCTTTATTTGCGTAGGCGCTCCATCAGATTTTTTTTTTTATTATCTCAGACCGGAGGAGAAGGAGACATGTCCGCCTCTGTCTGTCCGTCCGTCCGTCCGTCCGTCCGTCCGTCTGTCTGTCTGTGTGTGTGTGTGTGTGTGTTCTCAGATTAGAAGGGAGAGGAGCGTACTAAATGCACAGGACACTGTATCTCATCTCGCTGGAGGATCTCACTGTGTGTGTGTGTGTGTGTGTGTGGTTGGAGGGGAATTCCCTTTGATGATGATACCATTATATCCTGACAACCCTGTATCGAATCTCTGTCCATCTCAGTGGTGCTATTTGCATCAGGGGAAATGCCTCTCAGCTGGCTTTGTCTGCCGGGCATTCTGTGGTTTGGTTTTGTGTTGCGTCCCACCGTGCTGCCGTGCTGGTGCATCGCATCGGTGTCAGAGGGAGGCACATATTAGACTGTGTTTGTGTGTTAGTGCTGTGCAGTACTTCTGTTACAGGCAGAAGATATGTGTGGGGGTTTGAGTGATTTTGACAGCAATGGCTTAGAGTGATAACAGCAAGTGAAATTGAGAGTGATTCTTTGCCATTGCAACAGCAGGTTAGAAGAGTTAGATGTGAAAGTTAAGTGTATGAGGCTAGAGTCTCTCTCTCTGTGTGTGTGTGTGTGTGCGTGCACGAGCGTGTGTGTGTGTCTGTCTGACCGAGTTATTCAAAGATGAAAACGTACAAAATGTCTGCGTGCGGTATGAGTGAGTATGACAGTGTCAGAAGGTGGAATGGGTGAGTAAGATCTTCTCAGAAGTCTCTGGTGCTTGGCAGGATGCCCCCACAAACATGCGATGGAGAGGAGGAGCTGTTGCGGGGGGGGCCTAGATGGCACCTGCACCTGTCTCCCCCAGCTTGGCTCCTGTCTCACCTGCCCCTCTAGGCCCAGTTGTCTTATTTATAGAGATGATGGCTTCATTTCCAGCCACAAGGGGAGGGGGGGTGAAGAGATGCTGCATACGTGTGTCTAAGCTTTGACCGCTGCTCCTCCAGCCCTCTATGCCAAACCATGCAAATCGGAGCCTCTGGCGTCCAAGACAGACGGAGGCACGTCTCCGGGGTCCTTGCGCCGCTCCCCGATTGCCCTCATTAGACATGTACAGTAGATCAGGTTGTAACTCTCTTTCTGTATTATTAACTGTCAGCACTGTCCCCTCCGTTGAAGTCCCGTTGCTGGTGGAGAGGCCTTGGGCCTTGTCTTACGGCCTTGACTCTTGTGTTGCGCCATCCGCCTGTTCGCCTTCCCTCGAGGAGACGATGTTGGCAATAACACGTCGTTTTGTCATTTGGCGGCTTTTCTGTGGAGGTCACTGGCGGAGACAAGAGGATCCTGTGGGGATCCTTGGAGTTTTTGGTCAGTTTGTAAGGGGAAACTATTTGGCACTTGTGGAGTCGAGGAGGGCCAAGGGGGACTTTTTGTTCTCTGGTGACTGTGGGCTGTGTGTGACAGTTAAAGAAGGCCATCTGACTTGTGCTGGGTACTTGGGTTTTGGGGATAACCTGATGTGTTTCTAAGGTTCCTGTAGCTGTTGGTCTCTGTTGTGGGATAGAGTAGGAAAGATACTTACGCAATTCGTGCTTTCGTGGCAAATCCAAACCAATATTGTGCTGGCTTGATTAAATTTTCTTTCACATTGTCCTTTCCAGCATGGTTCCAGCAACTATGGTCGATGCGTAACCAGGCTGGTGCAGTACAGCTTGGTTTGGCTCAGCTCAGTGGTGGGAACAGGGTGTGTCCCCTGGGTGGAGGATGAGGGTCAGAGGGGGTAACGGGAGAGGCAGGCAGGCGCCATGTAGAGTGGCAGACGCCTCATGTACACTTAGACCCAGAGGGTGTGAGAGTTTGTTAGGGAATCAGTTTTCTCTTCTGGTCAGCTCCCCATAGAAAAAGGGCAATCTGAGAATTGGTTTACCAACTGAAGACGAGGTCTAAACCTCACACCTATTGTACCTATTTCTGAAAGGGTCCTCCTTCAGTATAATCTGCGCCACACACACACCACGGCTCTACTTTGCAATCTCAACCATGTGCTATTCTTTTTGATATGTTCTGTTTATGACTGTGATACCTGTTTGAGGTTTATATTATGACACATTTTTAACAGGCTTTTGATTCGCTGGGAACCAGGATGGAAAGGCAAATGTGAAAAGATCGTATCTGAACCAGCACAGAACAGTTCAGGTAATACTATACAGCACAGTACAGCATTATTAAAGAGGCCAGAAGGGACTTACAATCCCTGGTGGGCAAGCGTTTCGAGAACAGTGCGCAGCTGCCTTCGTGTCCCCTGGTCTGAGTGTGCTGGAGCTGGTCGTTCAGCTACATCCAGTCTAGATGAACAACATTCTGCTGGGTGAGGATGCTGAGTGGGCTTGACTCGTGGGTGACAGGGCGTTGAAGAGCGGGACGAGAGGTATGAGATATGGCTCCCCATGAGAGCCATAAGAAAGAGAAACTCACGGGCTGGGGGGGAGGGGAGGGGGGAAAAATCAGGAAAGGCCACCCCTGTGCTGAGTATCTCCTGAGGGGAGTACTGCCAGCCAGCCATGGGGACAGAGAGAAGGAACATAGTTCCCAGTGTTTGTGTCCTTTACAGCCCGGGCCGACACGACACGCTCCCCGGGCATGGTGTGTGGCGTCCCTTATCGCAGCGATAAGTGGATTTCTGACATGTCGGTGACGGGTGGCTCCCTGTGAGATGACGGTCCTGCTGTATTTCATATCACGCGGTGGAACAACGGGGACGACATGATCTCATGGAGTTCACATGCGTTATCTGGCGTGGCGAGGGCTTGTGGGTCTGGAGTGGGTGCCATGAGATGACTTGGCGCTTGACAGTTAGGAAGGACGGACATAAGCGAGGAGAGTGTCTTCTGCATTTGGTCCAATCGAATGTGAACAAAGAAGGTTTTCTTGGTGTTAAAGGGGTAAAGGGGTCAGTCGCTGGCGCTGCTCCTGAGGAAAACGTCAAACTTTTTCGGGCTGGTGGATGATATTTCTGGACGTGGCTGAAGTTGACCCTGATTCTCGTGCCTCAGAAACATGGATACCTACCCAGTCCTTCCAAAGCGCCTCCCCCATCCCTGTCCCCCACCCCTGTCGCTCTTGCGTGTAAGCGCCGGCAGCCTTTAATGTCTACCAAATTATCTTTGCGCAGGAGCCAGAAGCCTAAAGCTGTGTAACTTAGTTTCCGGATAGGAATACCATCACTCTGCATTCCCTGGCTGGATAGTGTGACACACATTGGGCCTCTGTATCCTCTCTTCCACCCGCTTCTATCCCTCCGGTATGTCTCTTGTCAGAATAGTCCTGTAGACCGCTGCATGTTGACAAGCACAACGTATAGTGCACTTCCGTGCTTACTGCTTAGCCCCATGCTTGAGATGAAGTTTATATAACAGCTTAGGCTAACTTCCGTGCTTAGCCCATGCTTGAGATGACGTTTAGAGTATAGAATATCTTAAAGGGGTGGTATTCAAATTACACATTTACGTACATTTTCTTAGCTTGAAAGTAGTTTATAGGCCACATTGTATGCAGCTAGGGTTGCAAAGGGAGGGTATATTACTGGAAGCGATTGACGTTTACCAGTAAACTACCAACACTATTGCGTTATATAGCAAACGTGCCCACTCTGGTCTTGCCACATGTGCTCTAGCCAACAGCTCGCAGACACAGTGCGGGTAGGCTATGTACATTATGAGATTATTATGGATAAAAGTAATATTATTTTTATTTGTCAAATGGCAGCCAAGCATCGATCGTCATGTCAGCAGAATAAGACCCTCGATATTTATTGGAAAGGAGCATTAAGCTCATCACTTTGCACGTTCACCACCCTGTGAATCTCATCTTAACTTATTTCATCTGTATCCTAATAAACCGCATGGTTTCCCGAGCCGTAGCGGGAGGACCACAAACCATATCATCGCGTGACTCCAAGTTTACTTCGATATGATGGTTATTATATCAATATTTGCGCATAAAAGGTGTTTCCACACCATTTCTCGCATAATTACATTTTCCCGACACAAAAATATCCCACCATGTCGAAGGAACAATTTGTCTGTCAGCATTTATAAAATAGTTTCTTCAGCACCGTCGTGACTTTTTTCACGTGTCAGGTAATTCATCCGCATGAAATAGTTGGATGGAAAATTGGTTTCTGTCATCTTTAGTCGATTTGCAGGACTATAATGGAGAGCTTGCAAGCGTTTGGCTAACGGTGTAAACATCTCCCTTCATTTATTTTATTTTATTTAACCTTTATTTAATTAGGCAAGTCAGTTCAGAACAAATTCTTATTTACAATGACGACCTACCAAAAGGCAAAAGGCCTCCTGCGGAGACGGAGGCCTGGGATAAAAAAATTAATAAAAATACAATATAAATATAGGACAAAACACACATCACAACAAGAGAGACACAACACTTCATACAAGTGCATACCTAGAGTACTGGGCTGCCTCAAGCATAAATACCACCCCGTAGAACACAAAGTCTAAGCTTTCTGCAAGGTGCCTGTTCTTCCTGTTATAGCATATGCTGACGGCCCCATATAACTGAGGCTGACTGGCGGAGACGTTTTTGCACTGTTTGTCTTATTGCCTGTTGCTCGGCTGTTACATACAGTATCAAATGTTGTGGTATCAAATAGTGCCCCGTTTGGATGACTTCAGTTTCGTCTACAGCCCCCCCCCCCCGGCACTCTGGGCTGCAGGTCACACATTGGGGCCCAGGGCTTTACAACATAAGGTTAGTTACACATGTTAACAACTCCGCGAAGGACGCCTCCTGACACAGAAAGAGCCCATTAGGGCTCTGGTCAAAAGTAGTGCACTATGTAGTAGGGGTTGGAACCAAAATTATATATTTTTTTAGTTTCACTGTTCCGATCAGTAAATTAAAGTTCTGAACTGGTTCAAACAAAAAAATCATGGTTTATATCGTTCCTCTCTGTTCCTTTTTAAACTTTACATTACATTTAGCTTGACATTGAATTACTTCGAGCAGCTTGCTATGGAGCTTGCAAGCTATAGATGTTGACATGCTTTGGAAAGACAAGTGTAGGGCGCAGATGCAACTGAACTTTGGTGGGTGGGAAGAGAGGGAGAAAGGGAGAGAGGTTGGAGGTGCAGGTAGCCTACACAATCACACACGCTGGAAAAGATTTTCAGCCGGCTGGCAGACACTGGACTATGTATCTTGAGTGACAGAGTGAGGGCTTTGCATAGGTGCATCGTAGGTGCATTTACATCAGCACTGCTCGTTCTCTCCCTTCTAATCTGAGAACACACACACACACAGGCTGGTGGACGGACGGACACAGACAGACAGACAGACAGACAGACAGACAGAGAGAGAGAGAGAGAGAGAGAATCAAACAGAGACAGACAGACAGACAGGGTGGCAAGCAGACGGACAGAACCACAGACCGACAGGACTCTTTCAGAAAGCATGTTTGATTTGATTATGTTAAGCGTCTTGTTGATGTGCCGTGTGTGCGTGCTGCAGACTTCACAGGAGTGAAGGATCTGGCAGTGGCCTGTTTCATAGCAGCAGACCAGGACCAGAATGGAGCAGTGTAGCCTAATAGTTGTGGGAAACCAGAGGCAGCCATCTCTGCCAGGAGAAATGCAAGACAAAACTGGGAGCAACATGTTTGGAAGGAGGAGGGGGGGATAGAGGGGTTGTCACAGGCCAGGCACATACATTAAGGAGGGAGGGGTTGACATGTGTGTGTGTTGAAGGAAGCAGTCAAGTGCTAGGAGAGGGGCAGGGGTGAAAGGGGGGTGGAGGGGGCTGGAACGTGTAAACAGAGTGGATAGGATTTTAACCCCATGCGAAATAGAATGTGGCAGAGTTCTGAGCTGTCAGAAAGCTCTGAGCCGGAATGCCAACGGCCTGTTTATCGGCACGATGTAAGGCAGGGAGGGAGCGGAGGGCTAGCGAGTGAGGAGCTAGGAATGAGCAGAGTCATCGCCGGTACTGTAACCCGACGCCTTACCATGATTGTCTGTAGCAGCTGGGCAGCCACCATGTAGAGAGGGGTACTGGTGGAAGAACCACGCTTCCCCTGGAACCATTTACTTTCCTAGGCCAGCCATGATATGATCCAGGCAGGCCCACTCCATCCTCTAATGTGAGGTCCCTACATTGACCTCAGGGGTAAAAAATCATGCAAATCTGCACAGTCACAGGATGGCCTTATTTCTATTACAGCATATTGGATGACTGTCATTCATATTCCATTCACCCATTTTCCCTATACCCATCATGAGGTTGCTACAACCTAGCCCACGAATGAAAGTTAACAACATACACTACCGGTCAAACATTTTAGAACACCTACACCTAAAGCAGATATTCAAAGCATTATTTTACAATTATTGCAACTGGAAGTTTTGAGAAATTATATGATACAAATTTGCATTTTCTTGATTTATCAACTGGAACATATTTTTTTTACATTTTTTAAATTAGTTGTTCAGTAAACCTGCGTGACGTCTGTGTGTGTGTGTGCATCAGTGGCGATTTTAGCATGTACAGTTGAAGTCGGAAGTTTACATACACTTAGGTTGGAGTCATTAAAACTAGTTTTTCAACCACTCCACAAATTTCTTGTTAACAAACTATAGTTTTGGCAAGTCGGTTAGGACGTCTACTTTGTGCATGACACAAGTCATTTTTCCAACAATTGTTTATAGACAGATTATTTCACTTATAATTCAATGTATCACAATTCCAGTGAGTCAGAAGTTCACATACACTAAGTTGACTGTGCCTTTTAAACAGCTTGGAAAATTCCACAAAATTATGTCATGGCTTTAGAAGCTTCTGATAGGCTAATTGACATCATTTGAGTCAATTGGAGGTGTACCTGTGGATGTATTTCAAGGCCTACCTTCAAACTCAGTGCCTCTTTGCTTGACATCATGGGAAAATCAAAAGAAATCAGCCAAGACTTCAGAAAAATAATTATAGACCTCCACGAGTCTGGTTCATCCTTGGGAGCAATTTCCAAACGCCTGAAGGTACCACGTTCATCTGTACAAACAGTAGTACTCAAGTATAAACACCATGGGACCACGCAGCCGTCATACCGCTCAGGAAGGAGACGCGTTCTGTCTCCTAGAGGTGAATGTACTTTGGTGCGAAAAGTGCAAATAAATTCCAGAACAACAGCAAAGGACCGTGTGAAGATGCTGGAGGAAACGGGTACAAAAGTATCTATATTGACAGTAAAACGAGTCCTATATCGACATAACCTGAAAGGCCGCTCAGCAAGGAAGAAGCCACTGCTCCAAAACCGCCATAAAAAGCCAGACAACTGCACATGGGGACAAAGATCGGACTTTTTTGAGAAATTTCCTCTGGTCTGATGAAACAAAAATAGACCTGTTTGGCCATAATGACCATTTTTATGTTTGGAGGAAAAAGGGGGATGCTTGCAAGCTGAAGAACACCATCCCAACCGTGAAGCACGGGGGTGGCAGCATCATGTTGTGMGGTTGCTTTGCTGCAGGAGGGACTATTGCACTTCACAAAATAGGAAGGAAAATTATGTGGATATATTGAAGCAACATCTCAAGACATCAGTCAGGAAGTTAAAGCTTGGTCGCAAATGGGTCTTCCAAATGGACAATGACTCCAAGCATACTTCCAAAGTTGTGGCAAAATGGCTTAAGGACAACAAAGTCAAGGTATTGGAGTGGCTATCACAAAGCCCTGACCTCAATCCTAACATTTGTGGGCAGAACTGAAAAGTGTGTGTGAGCAAGTGGCCTACAAACCTGACTCAGTTACACCAGCTCTGTCAGGAGGAATGGGCCAAAATTTACCCAACTTATTTTGGGAGGCTTGTGGAAGGCTACCCGAAATGTTTGACCCAAGTTAAACAATTTAAAGGCAGTGCTACCAAATACTAATTGAGTGTATGTAAACTTCTGACCCACTGGGAATGTGATGAACTAAATAAAAGCTGAAATAAATCATTCTCTCTACTATTATTCTGACATTTCACTTTCTTAAAATAAAGTGGTGATCCTAACTGACCTAAGACAGGGAATTCATTTTTACTAGGATTACATGTCAGGAGTTGTGAAAAACTGAGTTTAAATGTATTTGGCTAAGGTGTATGTAAACTTCCGACTTCAACTGTAAGTCTTGGTGGGGCAAATAATAAAAATAAAAGTATGATGCACGCCATCAAAGCCACAACACAACACTAATCAATACATGAATGCACAATAACAGTGACAAACAATGCCCACAAACTGCTAGGGCCTACATAAAGCTGCACCAACAGCAGTCCCAACATCTTACCACTGCTACACCAGGCTATCAGCGGAGCCTTGTCTGGCAGCGAAACACTTTATTCAGCCTCATTTACTGCCTTTTAAAAAAACATAGCTGATATGGCTGACTTGCTTAAACAAATGTGGTTTCTAATGAGATGTACAAACTATGGCATAAGGGGATGACAAGCGGATAAGAGGCATTCCGTAATTTTGATTAAGACATTAATGAGCGAGCTAGGACGGACGTAGTCAATATAATTTTTTTTTTTATTGCACTTTTGAAATGGACAGCGATAGAATTCAGAACCTGGGCCGTTCTTACAGTGTTCTCCCTGTACACCAAGTCAGAAACATAGGATAAATAAAGGGAGCATATAAGCAGACAATGAAAGTTCTTACAATATTCAATGATTACATTTCTCTAAAACAGGTTATAGGCTACATGTGCATCACCAAGTCAAAACAGTAGGCGAAATTAAGAGGGGAAAATAGACCAAATTATTAGAGTGAGGCACATGGGCTACTAATAGCGTACTACACAACATACACTTAGTATTACTTTCTTGGCTACGGTATACATATCTCCCTGGTATATTACATAATTTATGCAGCAGCATACAATAGATTTTTGGAGTCACCTTCTTGTGCGGTGCTCACTTGAACAGGAAGGTGACGCGGCTGCCCTTCGTGGTCAAATTTTGTCATCAAAGTCTGGCATTCTCTGGATTTATGGTGCTTTCAAAATAACTGGGAACTCGGGGGAAAAAACAAGGTCGAATCATGATGATCTCATTGATCTTCAGGTCGTAGCTCGAGTTGGATAACCGTTCAAAACGTATTTTCCCAGTCGGCGCTCGATTATTCCCGACTTCTCATTTGTCTTGAACTCACTGAAGTCAATTTTTTGCAGTTCCGAGTTAACAGTTGTTTTGAGTGCGGCACACATCATGCTTCATTGACAGCATGGCCAATGTTAAATGTTTATAATTTTAAACTTGGAAAAGAGACCCTTAATCCCAGATTTGGGACCACACCGCCACTCCACTGAATAGCAGGCTAGTGATTACTTTGCAATACTTACAGAGTTAGCCACTGTCACTGATTACTTCCAAACCACTCATTGTTGAATTTGCGATTTCCAACTTGTTGTGCAGTGTTTATGTCCAATGGCCGATGAGCACCGATACGTTTTAACTATAATTTCTCTTCATATGACAAGGAATGAAAAGGATTTGCCAGTAGATTGTCGACTTGATTCATGATGATGACTGATAGCTAAGATTTTGAAAGTATGATGTTGACATGATCAGTCCAATCAAAGCTACTGTACATATAACATGATTTGACGTCATTTTATCTGTGGCCAATGACCTTGAGCCTTCTTGGATGGGCACTTATAAAGTAACTCTATGGCAGCACCCAAGTGGCTTTAATTTTCTAGGACTACCCTTAGACTTGGCGGTGACGTAGTGTCCCCATGAGTGACAGAACACTGAGCCAATCACGGCGCAACGCTCCGTATTTTCTGCTGGCTTGCCCCACCACAGAAAGCACTGAGCTAGGCTGAAACCTGCATTTTGGAGCTGCCTTACTCAAGAAAACAAAAAAGAGTTGTTGGTATGCGGATTTATTAACTCAATGATATCATTTATTTATTTTTACATTGTTTGCAAACTGATATGTGACACGTATTAATGCCAAAATAACATGCAAAACAGCCCCCCCCAAAATAAGAATGTAGATATCTTTTTGGGGGGGGGTAAAAAAAATAGCAAAAAATGTGGGACTCAAGTCGGGCTGACCTGACCTGAATGACGGGTCGCCGCTGGCGTGCAAGCACACCTGTGGAGCCACCAGCCACACTGCCTTGGTATGGTCAATATGGTATTATTTAGAAGTTGTCTTGTCATTGTAAAGGAGTTTCTGTTGACGAAAGGGAAGAGGATTCTGTAAAGTAGTTTCAAGGCTACGGATTGTTGTAAAAAGTACAGATGAAGGCTTGGCTGCTCAAAAACACAGAAAAGGACTGACATGTCTGAGTTCACATTTCAGCTGAAACTGCTGCACAGTGTCCTCACCCAGTCTTTTCTCTTTGTACCTGTCCCTCTCCATGAAATACCCTTATGAAACAATATGCCAAAACATTTTAAAGATGTATTTTTTCAACTTCCATTTTCATGCCTAATATCTTTTCATCTTCCTGATCCATCCCTCCAACTCACAGCACACTAGTTAAATTAAGGTTACATTCAAAAAAAAAAAAAACCTGCTGAGAGACCCCGGTGTGGTTGCATTTCTCGCCCAGCAGAATGCCAAGATGGTCGCCCTGCTCCCTCCCACAGGCACCGAAGTGTTTCGCCGCTTCACCCTTGAGTCGCTGGCGGAGATCGAGAGGCGGATGGCCGAGGAAGCAGAGGAGCAGGAGAGAAAAAAGGCCCTGAACATTGAGGTACATTTAACATTTGAGTCATTTTGCAGACACTCATCCAGATTCCAGAGTGACTTTACAACCAGTGGATTTAAATAAGGTAGTTAAAATGACCACATATCACAGTCAAGCCATTGCAAGTAAATCTTTCTTTCAAAATAGCTGCTATCCGCAAAACCAGTGCTGGTAAGAAATGGTCAAGTGATTGTGATCATGTTTTTTTGTACCTTTCCGGAGGTGGCAGAGGAGGACCTGCCAAAGCCAGCCGTCGACCTGGAGGCCGGCAAGGCCCTGCCATTCATCTACGGAGACCCGCCACCTGAGCTGTTCAACACGCCCCTGGAGGAACTGGATCCTTTCTACAAATCACACAAAGTGAGCACTGCAGTGAGCACTGCAGACCATGTCCCTTAGTGGCCCGAGGACTGAGTGTCCACAGAACCAAACATCATCACAAAGTTATTTAATTTACAATAAGCTCAAATCAGAGGTGTATTTACACATTCCAAGGAATATTATCATATTGTTATTATTCAGAGGGTAAATGCCCTCTGATTTACAACAATTACAACAAACTCTATTTTGCTAATATCCTTGAGACAAACATCAAGACATTCAATTATTCTTTCTTCACTAATCTTTACTTCTTGTTTTTCAGACCTTTATTGTCATCACCAAAGGGAATACAATATTCAGGTTCAATGCTGAGCCTGCCTGCTATATTCTAACACCCTTCAGTATTCTCAGGAGAGGATCCATCAAAATTCTCATACATTCATATCCTTTCAATACAAGTATCTCACTGATCTACATTATAAATACATATAACTTAGGATCCTGCTGAATGTTCAGAGTCCAAGAAATGTGCTAGTGTGTGTGTGTGTGTGTGTGTGTGTGTGTGTGTGTGTGTGGTGGGTGTGGGTGATGTTTGTGTGTGTGTGTGTGTGTGTGTGGTGTTGTGGTGTGTGTGTGTGTGTGTGTGTGTGTGTGTGGTGTGTGTGTGTGTGGGAGAATCAGAGCAGGTGGTTAGTCCAGTTCATAAATAGAAACTGTCTCTGAGCCTGTTGTTATCAGACCTCATGCTCCGATACCATGTGCCCGACAGTAAGGGAGTGAACAGCTCGAGGCTGGGGTGTGTGGGGTCCTTGATGATGCGGCTGGCCTTCCTCATCACTATTTCGAGTAGATGTCCTGGATGGGTGGGGGCACTGAGCCATCTTCACTACTCACTGGAGGGCCTTGCAGTCATGGATGGAGCAAATCCTGTATCAGGCCGTGATGCAACCAGTCAGGATGCTCTCGATGGTGTAGCAGTAGTATATGAAGAGGACCCGGGTGGCATTGCGAATTTCTTCAGCCACCTTAGGAAGTAGAGACACTGTTGTGCCCTCTTGACAAGAGTGGTGGGGTTGTTGGTCCATGTCATGTCTTTGGTGATGTGAACACTGAGGAACTGAAAACTGCTAAGTCTCTCTACTGCAGTCCTATTGATGTGGATCGGACATGTTCCCTCCTCTGTTTCCTGAAGTCAATAATCAACTCTTTTGTTTTGCTGACTTTGAGGGAGAGGTTGTTGTCCTGGCACCGCAATTCCAGTTCACTTACCTCCTCCCTATATGCTGACTCGTCGTTGTTGGTTCCATGCTTACAACCTTGATGATGGAGTTGGTGTCGTGCAAAGCCACACAGTCGTGTGTGAACAGGGAGTACAGCAGAGGGCTGAGGACACACCCCTGGGGGGCCCCTGTGTTAAGAGTCAGTGTGGAGGAGGTGTTGTTGCCAATCCTCACAGTCTGTGGTCTGCCCGTCAGGAAGTCCAGCATCCAGTGCAGAGAGTGGTGTCCAGACGCAGAGTTCTGAGCTTGGTGTCAACAATAGTGTTGAATGCTGAACTGTAGTCAATGAACAGCATCGTCACATAGGTGTTCCTTTTGTTCAGATGTGTTACGGCTGTGTGAATAGCAATGGAAATGGCATTTTCTGTGGATCTGTTGGAGCGGTAGGCAAATTGGAGTGGGTCCACTGTGCCTAGCATGCTGGCCTTGATGTGGTCCATGACCAGCTTCTCGAAGCACTTCATGACGACCGGGTGAGCGTGATGAGGCGATAGTCATTTGGGCATGTCGTCTTGTTTTTCTTGGGCACTGGGATGATGGAAGTCTCTTTGAAGCAGGTGGGGACTACAGCCTGGGACAGGGACAGATTAAAGATGTCAGAGAAGACACCCGCCAGCTGGTTAGCACACACTCCCAGGAATGCCATCTGGGCCAGTGTATTCACTCTTTTGAGAGTTTTCCTCACGTCAGCCTCGGAGAGCAAAAGCACCTGGTCGTCCGGAGCAGCTAGACTCTTCCTGGATGGATCGGTATTGTCTGTCTCGAAGCGAGCATAGAATGTGTTAATCTCGTCTGGGAGGAAGGCTTCGGGGGGCACCACACTGCTGGATTTGCCTTTGTAGTCCGTGATAGTCTAGTCCTTGTCACATGCTTCACGGGTCTGAGTTGTCAAGCATCAATTCCATTTTGAGTCTGTATTGTCTATTTACTTCCCTAATGGATTTGCGGAGCTCGTATCTTCTTGCCTTGTACTTGCCTGCTGACATTGTATGCTGTAGTACGGGCACTCAGCATGGTACGGATATCTCTGTTCATCCAGGGTTTTTGGTTTGGGTATGTTCGGATTGTTAATGTGGGTACAACATCATCAACACATTTCCAAATGAAGCCTGTGACTGACGATGTACACTACCGGTCAAAAGTGTTTGAACACCTACTCATTCAATGGTTTTTCTTTCTTTGTTACTATTTGTTACTATTTTCTACATTGTAGAATAATACTGAAGACATCGAAACTATTTGAGATTCTTCAAATAGCCACCCTTTGCCTTGATGACAGCTTTTCACACTCTTGGCATTCTCTCAACCAGCTTCACCTGGAATGCTTTTCCCACATATGCTGAGCACTTGTTGGCTGCTTTTCCTTCACTCTGCGGTCCAACTCATCCCAAACCATCTCAGTTTGGCTGAGGTCGAGGGATTGTGGAGGCCAGGTCATCTGATGCAGCACTCCATCACTCTCCTTCTTGATAAAATAGCCCTTACACAACCTGGGTCATTGTCCTGTTGAAAAATAAATGATAGTTCCACTAAGCCCAAACCAGATGGGATAGCCTATCACTGCAGAATGCTGTGGTAGCCATGCTGGTTAAATGTGCCTTGCATTCTAAATAAATCACAGACAGCGTCACGAGCAAAGCACCCCCACACCATCACACCTCATCCTCCATGCTTTACGGTGGGAAATATATATGAGGAGATCATTCATAAACCCACACCGCGTCTCACAAAGACACAGAACAAAAAATCTCAGATTTTGACTCCAAACCAAAGGACAGATTTCCACAGGTCTAATGTCCATTGCTCGTGTTTCTAGGCCCAAGCAAGTCTCTTCTTATTATTGGTGTCCTTTAGTAGTGGTTTCTTTGCAGCAATTTGACCATGAAGGCCTGATTCACGCAGTCTCCTCTGAACTGTTGACGTTGAGATGTGTCTGTTACTTGAACTCTGTGAAGCATTTATTTGGGCTGCAATTTCTGAGGCTGGTAACTCTAATGAGCTTATCCTCTGCAGCAGAGGGAACTCTGGGTCTTCCATTCCTGTGGCGGACCTCATGAGAGCCAGTTTCATCATAGCGCTTGATGGTTTTTGCGACTGCACTTGAAGAAACGTTCAAAGTTCTTTACATTTTCTGGATTGAGTGACCTTCATGTCTTAAAGTAATGATGGACTGTCATTTCTCTTTGCTTGTTTGAGCTTTTCTTGCCATAATATGGACTTTTACCAAATAGGGCTATCTTTTGTATACCCCCCTACTTTGTCACAACACAACTGATTGCTCGAACACATTAAGAAGGAAAGAAATTCCTCAAATTCCCCTTTAAGAAGGCACACCTGTTAATTGAAATGCGTTCCAGGTGACTATCTCATAAAGCTGGTTGAGAGAATGTCAAGAGTGTGCAAAGTTGTCATCAAGGCAAAGGGTGGCTATTTGAAGAATCTCAAATATATAATATATTTGGATTTGTTTAACACTTTTTTGGTTACTACATGATTCCATATGTGTTATTTAATAGTTTTGATGTCTTCACTATTATTCTACAATGTAGAAAATAGTTTAAAAAATAAAGAAAAACCCTTGAATGAGTAGGTAGTGTATATTCCTCAATGTCAGTGGATGAGTCCTGAGTGGATGAATCTTTGAATATTTTCCAATCATTATTCTCAAAACAGTCCTGCAGCATTGAGTCTGCCTTCTCTGTCCAGCGCCCCACTATTCTCTGTGTTGGTGTCTCCCTCTTGAGTTGCTGCTTGTAGGTCAGGGAGTAGGAACAGAGAGACGTGGTCTAATTGGCTGAAATGGGGAAGGGGGATGGCTTTGTACTTATCATAGATATTTTTATTTACATCCCAGTTAACAATTCTAGGGAGAAAGAACGTTTTTGTAATGTTACCCGTAATGTTCCTTAATGTTTGAGCGTCCAGCTTTCTGAGGGTTAGGAGAATTTTCCATCAATGTCCCACAAACATACTCCACGGAGTTGTATTATTTTCTAGACAACGCATAGAGCCCCGAGTTGATTATCCCTTTTATACCCTGGCTAGATTTGCCACTAGAAATGTGTTAATTTGCTGGTAGAAATGTGTTCAACATTCACTGAAGGAGCCAGCAAGTCAACTAGATAGCTGCAATTGTTGCGTGGTAGACTTGCTAGCTTAGCTAACCAAACAATCAGTCCTAGCTTGCTATTATGAAAATCGAATTCAACAATACCAATACTGTTTCCAATTCGACTTTTGCTTTCAAAAGCAGCTCAAACATAGAACATGTAAGAATGAACTATAGCCATTGAATTCTACCGTGCAAATATACAGTGGGTTATAGGGAAATACTAAATGCTCTAGAATGTCCTTCAAGCCAATCAGAAAGGAGTATTGAACAATGCCATGGTGTATACAATATTAATGTTCTAGACACGTTTCATGGGAATGCCCTTTTGCCCTCGGAACAGCCTCAATTCATCAGGGCATGGACTCTACATGGTGTCCAAAGTGTTCAACATCGATGCTGGCCCATGTTGACTCCAATGCTTCCCACAGTTGTCACAGTGTCAAGTTGACTGGATGTATGTTGGGTGCTGGACCATTCTTGATACACACAGGGAACTGTTGAGTGTGAAAAACCCAGCAGCGTTGCAGTTCTTGACACAAACTGGTGTGCCTGGCACCTACTACCATATCCTGTTCAAAGTCACTTAAATCTTTTGTCTTGCCCATTCACTCTCTGAATGGCACACGTACACAATCCATGTCGCAATTGTCAAGGCTTAAAACTCCTTCTTTAACCCGTCTCCTCCGCTTAATCTACACTGATTGAAGGGGATTTAACTAGCGACATCAATAAGTGATCATTGCTTTCACCTGGATAGACTATGTCACGGAAAGAGCAGTTGTCCTTGATGTTTTGTACACCTTCAGTGTATACAGTGATTATTATTCAACACCTGGGATTTGAACTCACAACCTCATGGTTCACGGCATTCAGATATTCCTGCTACACCATCATGTCTGCGTCAGTTATCAGTTAATTTGACTATTCTCTCATTATTGATTTGATTTACTTATTTCAAAATGTGAAGTTTTTCTGCATAGTTGTCTGATGTTGGTGGGGCATATTAACCTGTTTTAAGGATACTCCTGAATCACTAGGATCAACGAAAGTTTGTCTTGAGTGTACTTTTAACAGAGATGAGATTTACTTCAAAGTGCATTCACCCTATTACTTATGCATAGGAAGTTCTTTCAGTTCTACATATGTGCCTAGGGAGGAGGGGTTAGGGTTTGTTCTGGACAGGGCCTAACTATACTGGCCCAATAAGCAGATGCCTTAGAGATATCCCTTATTGGGACAGTGGTTAGGGTGTTCGTCATTGGCGCTGGTGGCTTGGGTTTGAGACCTGCTAGGCGAGTCACCCTACTCACACGTCCTTAGCAATATATGTTAATGTCATTATTTGGCAACAGTTACAACACACCTAATTGATCAATCGGTTTTTACTATCCAGTATGTCACCCATTAGCGACTACTGATTACTATATTCATAGGAATCAAAGATATAAATGAAATAAAAATTGTTATTAAAAAATGGACTAATTAAATTGGTCCATAGAATTAGATTTGAATACCATTATATTGCCATGTTATTTCCTTAATATGGGTACATTATTTAGCATGTTCATCATGTTAACGATCATGTCCAACTGTGTGTTCATGACGATGAGTGACCCTCCGGCATGGAGTAAAACTGTTGAGTAAGTTTCCAACCTACGTAGGAGATTATTCATGTTTTGTGGAAGCTATATTGACTGCTTCAGCATCCCATGTATTTTCAAGTCAGTACCTACATTTTGGGGTGGGGGCACTTTAAAAAAAAAAGTGTAAATGTTCATATAAATATCAGTGATTTTTTTGTAATTATTTAAGGTTGGTCATAACATTATTGACAGTAATTTTGACCACTACAAAGTTTCACCAAAAGCTATTTTATAAAGCTTCTCTCTCGTCCCCTCTTTTTGTATTGCAGATATGTTTTCACTGGTATCTATACCGTTGAGGCAACAGTTAAAGTGTTTTCCAGAGGCTTCTGTGTTGGAGATTTCACATTCCTTCGAGATCCATGGAACTGGTTGGATTTTATGGTGATCAGCATGGCGTGAGTATTGGGAGAGTGATTGCCGCCAGTCGTCAGCGCAGTACCATTAGACACGGGGGCAGGTGTTAGAGTGTGTGTGTATTTGTGTTTCTTTGTGTGTCTGTGTGCATGAGTGAAGGAGTAAGGTCAAAGGTCAGAGGACATCTCCAATGGCTTAATGAGTTTGACCTTGGCCTTGTCTGCTTCCTTACCTCTCCTCCCCCCAGGCCCCAGCACCCTATGTACTCTCTCTCCCTCCCTCTCTCCCTCCCTCTCCCTCTCTCCCTCTCTCCCTAATTCACTATGACTCTAAACCCTCTGTCTACTACATCAAATACGACGATGACTTCCACATCCACGACCTGGTCAAAACCATCTAGAATACAACTTTACCCGCTCAAAACCACCTAGAAAGGACTAGTCCCCCCTGCCTCCGATCCTCACACCTGTGCACTCACCTTTTCAACTCAGTCAATTCAGGAAGTGAGGTGAAATTCAGTATTCACCAAAGTTGAAATATTGGGAAACGTCTCAATCATGACGGGAATGTCAATCCATTTCCTGAATTGACTGGATGAAATGGAACTCTCTGCCACCATGACACTTCCCTGTCATTATTGTGGACATGTTCCCTGCCCTGTGTCTCGTCCAGGGTCAGAAGTTTGCTAAAAGTGTGAACTCTGTGACTCAGAATCGACTAGTCTTTTGTAAACAGTACAAAGCTTGCATGTATTTCCTTTTCTTTTAAGCAGCTACGTTTGATTTTGTTTGGCTAAGGAGTACTAATTGTAAATCACTCTGGATAAGACCGTCTGCAAAATGACTCAAATATAAATATATAATATATCTCTCCATCCCTCTCTCTCCTCTCTCTCTCTCACTCTTTCTCTCTCCATAATGCCCTTCTACGCCACTTGCCTCGCTTTATCATGGAGCCCCAATGAATGAAAATATTTGTCCACTTGCAAAGGACGGTCACACACCACACTCTGGGTCTATTTATAGGTGCTCACCTCCTTCCCGGGCTTTGTTTGTCCCAGTACCAAATGGCTGAAGGTCTGTGACGGTCCAAAGTGCTGCACTATGACTGTACTCTATATGGCCTTGGAGCCCCGATGAAAAGTAACACCATACAGTTCATCCACCTAGTTTCAATCATGTAAATATAAGATTACAAATATTTGAGTTACTGTACATATAAGTGGGTTAAGGATCCTACTGTCAAAATCTGAAACAGAGCTTGTTTCTGTGGAGCCCAATGTGATCTAGTTTCTATCAAATGTATTTTTGTAAGTGTCGTCCTTCTTCGAACATTGAAACTTTTGCTGGTGAGTCCCAGCCACATCATGACGTATGCCACTTCATAACTAAATCTCCATATGGTGTCTTACTGGTCTAGTCACACTCCTGCCTTCTGCAGTCAGTTTACAGATAACACTGCCATTTGGCTCTAGAAGTGGACAGTTACCCTGAGCTAAACATATCCTCCGCTAAACCATATCTTTTACCATAGCAACCCTCTGATCCTCTATTTTAGAATAACAACTCAGCCAATGGTATTGAATTAACTGTACATTTAAAGTCCATGAAACGGAAGAGATTTTGGTTCAACTGACACATCAACTGTCAACTCCTCTATTCTAATGTGTGGTTGTGTTGTCATGTTTTGTGCTCGCGCAGGTACCTCACAGAGTTCGTTGACCTGGGCAACGTGTCTGCCCTCAGGACGTTCCGTGTGCTCCGAGCCCTAAAAACAATCACTGTAATTCCCGGTACGTGTCACATAAGAAGGTCCAAATCCCACCGGGGTGTGTTTGTTTACTGCACCACTTGCTTTTGAACACCTGCTTTGGGTCATGTGTACCTCAGTCGGTAAGTGAATGGTGCTAGCAACCCTCAGGTTGTTTTGGGTTGTATTCCCGCACTGTATTGTAAGTCACCTTGAAAAAAGGCATCTGCTAAATTGCATCTGTTATTATATTATAAGTACAATGCTCTGCAAGCTACACAACACAAAATGGGTTATTAATGACGCCATGCGGAGAACAAGGATATCAAGCACAATCAAATATTCTCAACGTTATGTTTTTCGTTCTTCGGCAAATCGTTTTCAGGTCACGGATGATTTGAATGCTTTTTTTTTTGGGGGGGGGGGGTATTTTAAGGTCTGAAAACCATTGTGGGCGCTTTGATCCAGTCGGTGAAGAAGCTGGCTGATGTGATGATCCTGACAGTGTTCTGCCTGGCTGTGTTCGCTCTGGTCGGCCTTCAACTGTTCATGGGAAACCTGAAGCAGAAGTGTGTTTACTGGCCCCCTGTGGAATGGCGTTTGAACTCTACCGACATGGACAACATCACTATGGCCTTCAACGACACCGATGGTTTTAATGACGTCACGGGCTACAGTGGCACAAACAGCAGCAACAGCACGTGGGACTTCAAGGCGTACATCGACGATAAAGGTATTGACAGGCTTTTGATGGCACATTGACGTGTGGAAGCGGAGTTGATAATGGCCAAATGAACCATTGTATTACGTTAATTGGGACTGTATCATGGCACTTACTGTATGATAGTTTTAAATAAGGTATAGACATCTGTATAGGTATATACATTTCTATAAGAAGTATATACATTTGAATAAGAAATAGAAAACAATGCATGCTTCAGTGAAACTGTGGGCAATAATGACACAGAGCGGGGCAACAGCACGTGGGTAATGCATACGTCAAGGATTAAGGTAGTGACAGGCTTTTGATGGCACATTGATTCAGGGAATTGATAATGACTTACTGAACCGTCAACTATATATTCGTTGGGATTTTGTCACAGTACTATATGATATTATGTACAGTGCCTTTGGAAAGTATTCAGACCGCTTGACTTTTCCCACATTTCGTAATGTTACTTTACAGCCGTATTCAGCAATCTACACACGATACCCCATAATGACAAAGCGAAAACAGGTTTTTAGAATACATTTTAAAAACTGAATTACCTTATTTACATAAGTATTCAGACCCTTTGCTATGAAATTCGAAATTGAGCTCATCCTGTTTCCATTTATCATCCTTGAGAAGTTTATACAACTTGATTGGAGTCCACCTGTGGTAAATTCAATTGATTTGACATTTTATAAATTTTTTATTTAACCAGGTAGGCTAGTTGAGAACAAGTTCTCATTTACAACTGCGACCAAGATAAAGCAAAGCAGTTCGACACATACAACAACACAGAGTTACACATGGAATAAACAAACATATAGTCAATAATACAGTTGAAAAAGTCTATATACAGTGTGAGCAAATGAGGTAGGATAAAGGAGGTAAGGCAATAAATAGGCCATGGTGGCGAAGTAATTACAATATAGCAATTAAACACTGGAATGGTAGATGTGCAGAAGATGAATGTGCAAGTAGAGATACTGGGGTGCAAAGGAGCAAGATAAATAAATAAATACAGTATGGGGATGAGGTAGTTGGATGGGCTATTTACAGATGGGCTATGTACAGGTGCAGTGATCTGTGAGCTGCTCTGATGATTTGATTACATGATTTGGAAAGGTACACACCTGTCTATATAAGGTCCCACAGTTGACAGTGCATGTTAGAGCAAAAAACAAGCCATGAGGTCGAAGGAATTGTCCGTAGAGCTCCGAGACAGGATTGTGTCGAGGCACAGGTGTAGGGCACCAAAACCTTTATGCAGTATTGAAGGTCCCCAAGAACACAGTGGCCTTCATCATTTTTAAATGGAAGAAGTTTGGAATCACCAAGACTCTTGCTAGAGCTGGCCGCCCGGCTAAACTGAGCAATCGGGGGAGAAGAGCTTTGGTCAGGGAGGTGACCAGAACCCGATGATCACTCTGACAGAGTTCCATAGTTCCTATGTGGAGATGGGAGAACCTTCAAGAAGTACAACCAGCTCTGTAGCACTCCACCAATCAGGCCTTTATGCTAGAGTAGCCAGACGGAAGCCACTCCTCAGTAGAAGACACATGACAGCCCGCTTGGAGTTTGCCAAAGGGCACCTAAAGACTGTCAGACCATGAGAAACAAGATTCTCTGGTCTGATGAAACCAAGATTAAACTCTTTGGCCTGAATGGCAAGCGTCATGTCTGGAGGAAACTTGGCACCATCCCTACGGTGAAGCATGGGGGTGGCAGCATCATGCTGTGGGGGTGTTTTTCAGCGGCAGGGACTGGGAGACTAGTCAGAATCGAGGCGAAGATGAACTGAGCAAAGTACAGAGAGATCCTTGATGAAAACCTGCTCCAGAGTGCTCAGAACCTCAGACTGGGGCGAATGTTTACCTTCCAACAGGACAACGACCCTAAGCACACAGCCAAGACAACGCAGGAGTGGCTTCGGGACTAGTCTCTGAATGTCCTTGAGTGGCCCAGCCAGAGCCCGGACTTGAACCCGATCGAACATCTCTGGAGAGACCTGAAAATAGCTGTGCATTAACGCTGCCCATCCAACCTGACAGAGCTTGAGAGGATCTGCAGAGAAGAATGGGAGAAACTCCCCAAATACAGGTGTGCCAAGCTTGTAGCGTCATACCCATGTAGACTCAGGGCTGTGCTTGCTGGTAAAGGGGCTTCAACATAGTAAAGGGTCTGAATACTTATGTAAATGTGATATCTTTTTTTTTTTTTTTTTTTGCAAAAAAAATCTAATAACCTGTTTTTGCTTTGTCGTTATGGGATATTGTGTGTAGATTGATGAGGAAAAAAAACAATTTTAGAATAAGGCTGTAAGGTAACAAAACGTGGAAAAAGTCAAAGAGGCTGAATACTTTCCGAATGCACTGTATATCAACTTGGTACACTTTCTAATGGGGGTCCCTTCTCTGTTTTCCTCCAGTGAACCATTACTTCCTTCCTGGAATGTTAGACCCTCTTCTTTGTGGAAACGCTTCTGATGCTGGGTAGGTTTTTGGGGATATCAGAGTTGAGCATATGGGTAGCTTTATAATCTTGCCTTGTCTCTGTTGATAATGCAATATATGGTGCAAAGTATTTCAACGTAATTCAAATATAACATATCTTTGAATGCTGAAGATCATAAGTCCCGTTCAAGTTGTTGTGCCACTTTCATTGGCATTTTGACAGAAATTGCCCTGAAGGATACACGTGTATGAAGGCCGGAGGGAATCCCAACTATGGATACACAAGCTACGACAGTTTTGGATGGGCCTACCTTGCCCTATTTCGGCTTATGACACAGGACTTCTGGGAAAATCTATTCCAGCTGGTGCGTATACATCATGTGCTTCGATGGCAACGACATAGAGATGTATTTGCTTCTGACATTTCCTGAAATGTACATCTGTAACATCAGCCGGTAGACCAGGATTGAATTTGAGAGGTTGCAATCTTATGTGTCATCAGGGATATTGATACAGAAAGAGTACTCGCTCGGTTTCATGGTGATTTAACTGGCCGTTCCCCCCCCCCCCCCCCTTACCCATAGACTCTTCGCTCAGCAGGGAAAACCTATATGATTTTCTTTGTGGTGGTGATCTTCCTGGGCTCGTTCTACCTGATCAACCTGATCCTGGCTGTGGTGGCCATGGCGTATGCGGAGCAGAACGAGGCCACCATGGCCGAGGCCAAGGAGAAGGAGGAGGAGTACGCCATGATCATGGTGCAGCTGAAGGAAAGGAGAGAAGCGGAGGTCAAAGAGGTGTGATCAACTTACTATGTATGCGAAGTGCTTTGAGCATCCGGGAAGAAAAGGCCCTGTATATAAATCCTATCAACTAACAATAAATTGCACTCTTTGATCCGATGATGGTTGATAGAGTAAGATTTCGTTAGTCGATTCAACTCTAGATTCAAATATCTAACGAACTTGATGAATACACAAAATACCTAGTGTTCATTTGCAGATTATTGCTCATGTTGGTCGTTCTCGTCCTTGGTTTGTTTGATTCTGGTCAATGATTGACTGATTATTTGACTGACAGAGACATGACAGGCATCATGAACACCATGAACACGCTGAAGTTGCTGGCAGTCAGACGTCACTGTCCAGTAGAACGTCTAAGAAAGAGAAAGGTGAAATGGCAGATCAAGAGGTCGCTGATGATGAGGCGTGTACGTCCTCCAGCCTTTATAGCGAGGCTATAAAGGACTCCAACGGAGGCCTCGTGATCAGTCCCAACGCCAACAAGGTCCTGGCAGACCAGGAGGTGAGCTGCATGGCTCAGATGGGTTGCTGTGCTCTTGATGTTATGACCTTTTTCACACTAATGTGCCGACCTGAACCAAACTGTGCTGGCTCGGATATTGTTTATTCACATTTTCCTTTTCAGGACGGTTTTAGGAACAATGATGAATGCATAACCAATGAATGCATAACTAACTCAGTACAGCTTGGTTTGGTTAGGCTGAAGAAATGGGTTACTGGCCTCCCGAGTGGCGCAGCAGTGTCTAAGGCACTGTACCGTGTTCGATCCCTGGCTGTATCACAACCGGCCGTGATCGGGAGTCCCATAGGGCGGCGCACAATTGGCCCATCGTCGTCCGGGTTAGGGGAGGGTTTGGCCCGGGGGGGCTTTCTTGGCTCATTGCGCTCTAACGACTCCTTGGGGCGGGGCGGGCGCCTGCAAGCTGACCTCGGTCGTCAGGCGAATGGTGTTTCCTCCGACACATTGGTGCGGCTGCCTTCCCGGGTTAAGTGGGCGAGTGTTATTAAGAAGCGTGGTTTGGCGGGTCATGTTTCGGAGGATGCATGACACGACTTTCGTCTCCCGAGACCGTCGAGGAGTTGCAGCGATGAGACAAGATCGAATTTGGGGAGAAAAAAAGGGCGTAAAATATAGATATATTTTTGAAGTGTGTTGCTATGCGCCTGATGGTTAAGTGTGTCTTGTTTCTCTTTGTTCTACAGTCTGCTGTTGTGTTGAAGAGGGCCAGTGATCCCAAGGGGAGCGAGGACCAGCTGGAAGTAGTAGGCCTGCAGAGGAAGACACCCAGTTCATCCAGTGTTTACAGCCAAGATGCCATGGACGGTAATTGTCAGAAATCGCAATGGATCTGTATAACGAGAAATGAAATGTCCTAAGGAATCCTCGTGTGGGACTGGAATGTGATGTATAGGACTGTGATATCCACCAATACCTGTGTTCCATATGGCTACTGTAGTAGAGCAAGGGCTTCTTTTATATTATTTTGTGAGTTATGCAGAGTTTCATCATCAAAGTTTCCCATCTAATGCACTGATGGCGCATTGTGTCAGCTTCTTCTGCTATAAGACCTACAACCCAAGACCTTACACGTTTTAACTTTAGGTGCTCAAGATAAGTAATACTTTTCAAGACCTACATAGACTTTAATAATATTTTTGAACTTTAGGTGCTGCAACCATTAAATAAAGGTTGAAAACAAATCATGAACCCATAAAAAGTCCTTATCGTGAAAGGGTTGTGTACAAAATAACTAACAACCTCCTCCTTTACCCTCATTCCAACAGATTTGGAGGAGGAACTGAGACCTTGTCCGCCTTGCTGGTACAAGTGTTCAGACATATTCCTGAAATGGAACTGCTGTGTGCCCTGGGTGACTTTCAAGAAGTGGATGTACTTCATAGTGATGGACCCATTCGTGGACTTGGGTATCACCATCTGCATTGTGCTCAACACCATGTTCATGGCCATGGAGCACTACCCCATGACACCAGCGTTTGAAGAAGTGCTGAGTGTGGGGAACTTGGTGAGTTACCTTCCTTAATGATGCTCTTCCACTTCACCTCTTCTGAAGCCATGATAAGGATACCTCAGAAATCTCTCTCTCATAATGATCATCTTGAAAATGCAGGTTTACAGTGCAGAATCTGCATATCTACACATGGCACAGGTTTCAATATAATTCACTAGGCCCTCCCCTCTCTCAACTCTTGTACAGGTCTTCACAGGAATCTTCACAGCAGAGATGGTGCTGAAGCTCTTCGCCATGGATCCGTACTACTACTTCCAGGTCGGGTGGAACATCTTCGACAGCATCATTGTGACAATGAGCCTGGTGGAGCTGGGGCTGGCCAACGTCGAGGGTCTGTCCGTGCTCCGTTCCTTCCGTCTGGTGAGAGTAACTCCACCCAGAGTTTAGAACACACTCTCTCAGTGTAACTGTGCAGTGAGAATGGATCCCGATAGATCAAAGCATTTTCATAAAATAGTTGCAAGAGTACTGGGTAATTTACCAAAGTTATCTAGAAGAAAAAGAAACGCACACCATTTTTAGGCGAGGTGCTGGCTAGCGGAGTAGAAAACTTAAAAATAAAGGAGAGCCGCACACTCTAGGAGCTCAGATACAAAAATGTAATTACCAACGTTTCGACAGCCAAGCTGTCTTCATCGGGGTATAATCACAGACCCTGCGGGATGACTCGTTTATATAGTGTCAAAAGACACACAGGTGTCTGTAATCATGGCCTATAAAGAGTGGCCTAATATCATTGGTTAATTCTCAAATATTAAAATGGCATACAAAGAGCAGCATACAAAAAACAAATGGATAGCATACGATCATAGATTCATTTTAGTCTACACAAGCTTACAAACAATTACAATGGCAAAGTCACAATAATCACAAGAGTGGCTTCAGATCAAAGTCTACGTTGAGACCGAAGGGAGCAAGGGTCTTTAAGTTAAAGATCCAGGCAGCCTCTCGTTTTAACAATAAATTATCAAGGTCACCCCCTCTCCTAGGGAGGGTGACATGTTCGATGCCAATATAACGCAGAGACGAAATCAAGTGGCCTGCCTCCAAAAAGTGAGCCGCAACTGGGTAATTCAAGTTTTTGCACCTAATGGTGCTACGATGCTCTGAGATACGTACTTTTAATTCGCGCTTTGTTTTACCCACATCATTTTTACCACAAGGACAAGTTATAAGATAAATAACTGCCTTAGTGGAGCACGTAATAACACCTTTGATTGGGATCGATTTGTGGGTTACAGTCTATTTTCAATCCTCTCAAAAAGGTTTTCTTGCCTAACATCATTATTTGGAAACGGTATATTGATGATATTTTTGTTCTATGGAGGGGTGATGCAAAACAGCTCCAGGCATTCCATGCTTTTCTTAACTCCTGTTCTGAACATTTGAGATTTACTATGCAATCTGATACACGTCAAATCGGTTTTCTTGATCTTCTGATCTTGTGTGAAGATAATGTTCTATACACTGATCTTTACAGGAAACCTACTGATCGTAACAGTTTGTTGAGGGCTGATAGTTGTCACCCATTTCCCTTGAAAAACAGTTTGCCTTACAGTCAATTATTTCGAATCAAAAGAATTTGCAAAAAACTATCAGATTTCGACAGAAATATGGCTGAGACGCAAAGAAAGTTCAAGGAGAGGGGGTACAAAAATGATCAGATTAATATTGCCATTGAGAAATTACAAAACAAAACGAGACATGGCCTTTTTCAAGGGCAGTCTCGCAAAAAGACGCATTCTTGCATTCTAACTACCCGCTATTCAAAGCGCTCTGAACAAATTAAGGGAATCGTTCACAAACATTGGCACATTCTAAAATCCGATGATAGTCTCGGTAATGTGTTTTCGGACCTTCCCTTGGTCGTATTTTCGTGGGGCAGAAATCTCAGAGACCAATTGGTACACTCTGATTTACCACCCCAAGATATTCCCGAACAACGTCTATTTGCGCCCCTACTGGATGGAAATTACAAGTGTAATGGCTTTGCTCAATGCAATGGCACTTATAAATGCTGATCCTTCAAACACCCACAAACAGGGAAATCGATCCCCATCAAAGGTGTTATTACGTGCTCCACTAAGGCAGTTATTTATCTTATAACTTGTCCTTGTGGTAAAAATGATGTGGGTAAAACAAAGCGCGAATTAAAAGTACGTATCTCAGAGCATCGTAGCACCATCAGGTGCAAAAACTTGAATTACCCAGTTGCGGCCCACTTTTTGGAGGCAGGCCACTCGATTTCGTCTCTGCGTTATATTGGCATCGAACATGTAACCCTCCCTAGGAGAGGAGGTGACCTTGATAATTTATTGTTAAAACGAGAGGCTGCCTGGATCTTTAATTTAAAGACCCTTGCTCCCTTTGGTCTCAACGTAGACTTTGACCTGAAGCCATTCTTGTGATTATTGTGACTTTGCCATTGTAATTGTTTGTAAGCTTGTGTAGTCTAAAATGAATCTATGATCGTATGCTATCCATTTGTTTTTTGTATGCTGCTCTTTGTATGCCATTTTAATATTTGAGAATTAACCAATGATATTAGGCCACTCTTGGCCATGATTACAGACACTTGTGTGTCTTTTGACACTATATAAACGAGTCATCCCGCAGTGTTTGATTATACCCTGATGAAGACAGCTTGGCTGTCGAAACGTTGGTAATTACATTTTTGCATCTGAGCTCCTAGAGTGTGCGGCTCTCCTTTATTTTTAATTGACGAAAGTTACCGGAATCTTCTGTAATTTGGGTAATTAGCAGGTCATCTATGGCAATCTGTGGTAACTTTGGTCATTTATACTTGAATAGCATGTATATTATGTATTCATATTACTAATTTTGTATATCTGTGTCCATACTGTCCATGAATTTCTAGTAGATAGACTACATGGTTGAATAGAAAATAGCCCAATTAATAAAAGAAGCGTCTAATAAACAATGGCATTATTTTTTATCAACTCAGCAACTCTCTTCCAACTATTGACTTTTTTTCACAACTGCCATCAGTTTGACGCTACAACATTTACAATAAAGACGTAGTAAAACACTATGTATTGACATAGTCAAATAAATAGGTGTGAAAATCTTTTGTAAACATATGTCATGCGGAAACCCTCATATCAAACACCAATTGCATTCACTAAGTTGATGGTTTATATTCAGGATAATGTTTTGCAGCTTTGTCATAATTTTTTTAATAATAAAAGCATCTTATGTGTTATTTTATATATACCAAAACATATATAAATGGGCTGGTGACCTGGCGGTTGGGAGCTTGGGCTGGTGGCTGATGGATTGCTGGTTCGGGTCCCTGTTTTTGATCTTTTGGGAGTTCTGTCGACGTGCCCTTGAGCAGAGCGTTGACCCTGGTTGCTTCTGTGTGTCGCTCTGGATGTGAGTCTGTTAGATTACTAATGTAATGTAGTTGTTGAGCGGCTTCACTGCAGGTATATTGCATGTTTTAAATATTCTGTAAAAAAATATATAGAGATATATATAAATGCAACAAGGAACAATTTCAACGATTTTACTGAATTACAGTTCATATAAGGAAATCAGCCAATTTAAATAAATGAATTAGGCCCTAATCTATAGATTTAACATTGACTGGGCAGGGGCGCAGCCATGGGTGGGCCTGGGAGGGCATAGGCCCACCCACTGGGAAGCCAGGCCCAGCCAATCAGAAATACTTTTTCCCCACAAAAGGGCTATATTACAGACAGAAATACTCCTCAGTTTCATCAGCTCTCCGGGTGGCTGGTCTCAGACCATCTCACAGAAGAAGAAGCCGGATGTTGAGGTCCTGGGCTGGCATGGTTACACGTGGTCTGCGGTTGTGAGGCTGGTTGGACGTACTGACAAATTCTCTAAAACGACATCGGAGGTGGTTTATAGTAGAGAAAAACAGCTCTGGTGGACTTTCCTGCATTCAGCATGCCAATTGCGTGCTCCGTCAAAACTTGAGACATCTGTGACGTTGTGTTGTGTGACAGAACTGCACATTTTAGAGTGGCTTTTTATTGTCCTCAGCACAAGGTGCACCTGTGTAATGATCGTGCTGTTTAATCAGCTTCTTGATATGCCACACCTGCCAGGTGGATGGATTATCTTGGCAAAGGAGTAACGCTCTCTAAAAGGAATGTAAAGAAGTTTGTGCACAAAATCTGAGAGAAATAAGCTGTTTGTGCATATGGAACATTTCTGGGATCTTTTATATCATCTTATGAAACATGGGACCAGCACTACATGTTGAGTTTATATCTTTGTTCAGTAAATAGTTGACATGTGATAAAGCCACACAGAGGGCCATAGATAATTCCAGACACCTGTGATAATCTGAAGTAGCCAAAAAGATCACTAGATGTCATGTGATTAAAAAAAAAAGTAAACTAGAAAGTTACAAAAATTTTGGTACTTTACTGGTAAACTTTAAAAGTGACCAGTAATATGCCCTCCCTTTGCAACCCTATACAAGATTAACATCACATTAGGCACAAGTAAAGTGATACTAACTCAACAAACATAATTATTGGCCAGTTTTCTGGACACAGCTCAATGGAAAATCAAGTTTACGGGAAACCAGCCCTATGTAACCTAATAATGTGTCTGATTGTTTTGGGGGCAGATGCGTGTTTTCAAGCTGGCCAAATCCTGGCCCACACTCAACATGCTAATCAAGATCATCGGTAATTCAGTGGGCGCACTGGGTAACCTCACCCTGGTCCTGGCCATCATCGTCTTCATCTTCGCCGTGGTGGGCATGCAGCTCTTCGGCAAGAACTACAAAGAGTGTGTCTGCAAGATCTCCTTGGACTGCGAGCTGCCCCGCTGGCACATGCATGACTTCTTTCACGCTTTTCTCATCATCTTCCGGGTGCTGTGCGGAGAGTGGATCGAGACCATGTGGGAGTGCATGGAGGTGGCCGGACAGGGCATGTGTCTCGTCGTCTTCATGATGGTCATGGTCATCGGTAACCTAGTGGTGAGTGATGCATTGAACCATGGGATGTGCGCACTGGAGGGTGGGCATTGAACTATTTTGGTGTTTAGTTAATTCATGGATTTCTCAAAAGGTGTAATATACATACAACGAGAGATCAGGGAGAGTGTTCGTGTGGAGTGCTCCATGCATACAGTGCACATACCCACAGATGCAGCTCTTATGTTGCTGTTAGATAATGAGTAGATTACGCCAGCGCCATTCTTTTGATGGATACCAGGCGGTGCTTCACTGTAAACGAAACTGTTTGTGTTTCCTCCTTTGGTTATTCATAGGACAAAGAGAGGAAATAGCTATGTCAGTTGAGGTAGCGAAAGCCTGACAACAAACGATGTGCCAAAGACAAACAGGGCTTTCTGTCTAAACTCCCAGGAGAATACCATAGACTAACAGGGGCATCGGATAGGATACACACCATTCACTCAATGGAGGGGCTATTATTAGCTCCATGATATTCGCCAGCAGTTCTGACCTTGGGGTGTTTGGGGATCCACTGGGGCAGGTGGCATAGAGAAAATAGCAGAGGGCTTACAGGAATCATGGAGGGGGCAGCCTTAAGTCTACTGATGATGTAACAGGCGTTTGAGGTCAGTCCAATACCACTGTTAGATACTATTGAGAGGTAAAGTTACACGGTTACTGTCGAACTGACCTCTGGAAAACGTTTTAGAAAACTTTTGACAATATTAACCAGAAAATAATTTAGTCAATAATAATTTCACTAGCCTGGTTCAAGAGCATAAGGGGACAATAATAACAAATACTATGTGCTAAAATCCAGTTGTTCTAACTATCCATCCAGGTGTTGAACCTCTTCTTGGCCTTGCTGCTGAGCTCGTTCAGCGGTGACAACCTGGCGGCTCCAGAGGAGGACGGGGAGATGAACAACCTGCAGATCGCCACCAGCAGGATCACCAGGGGCATCGACTGGGCCAAGGCCTACGTCATCGAGCAGGTCTGGATCATCATCGGGAAGCAGCCTAAGGAGGATGGAGACGGGGCTGACGGTAATGGGGGTAGTAACGGGGATGTGGACGGCCTCCCAAAGGATAGCTTGGCTTTGAAAAATGTAAACTCCAGTGACAACCCAAAAGCTGATTTAGAGCTTAAAATGCTGGACGTTTGGATAGACGACGTTAACCCAAGTGGATTTCTTACAAATTACAATTTGACCCTGGATGTGCCTATTGCCAAAATGGAGTCGGATGATGACGAGGATGACTGCTCTGAAGAGGAAGAAGGAGAAGGCGCAAATGGAAACGCTAAAGAGGATACTGAGGTAAGACCTTTGCATTACGGATGAGTTAAACATGACACAGGCATCTGTTCCCACTGGGCACACACTGGTTGAATCGACATTGTTTCAGTTCAATGAAATGACGTTGATCCAACGTGGAATAGATGTTGAATTGATGTCTGTGCCCAGTGGGTTATATTTTGAGCGTTCATTACAAGCAATATAGAGAGTTATCAAGACTAAGGCTTCATACTGACAAGAGAAATAACCAATGTACAAGCACATGCACATCATATATTGTTATCTATTGCCAATTATATTAGTACTAGTATTATTCTATTCAGTATCAGTATTGTTGTAATACTGATAAGATAAAGAGCATTTTCCTTTTGGTACATTTTATGAGGTCTTTGGTTTATTATAGTCATGGCCAAATCACTTAAGCAAACTACAGTATTTTTGTTCTGCGGTGAAAATCAAAAGAATTCTGTCTGCTGCTGACATGCAGGGTAGACTACCCACATAAAAAATCCTACAGTTTACTATATAATACTACAGTACTTACTATAGAAGTATGTAGTAATATGTATTATACTGTTGAATACTGTACTACACACTGTAGTATCCCTCAATCATGTGTAGTACTTACTATAGAATGTTGTAGCACTGTATACTGTAGAATACTATAGTAAATACTACAATATTATCCACCAAAAAATACTATAGTAAATAGTGATGCACTGACATTACATTTTTGGCTGATACCGAAATCCAATATTTTCCTTGCCAAAAAAAAACGATTACCGATAACCGATATTTAAAAAATGTGCGGCCTTTTAAGCATTCTAGTACAGTGAAATAGTTAACACACACACATGGACTCAGCGGTATAAGGCTCTGCATCTCAGTGCAAGAGGCGTCACTACAGTCCCTGGTTTGAATCCAGGCTATTTCACATTCGGCTGTGATTGGGAGTCCTATAATGCATTTACATTACATTTAAGTCATTTAGCAGACGCTCTTATCCAGAGCGACTTACAAATTGGTGCATTCACCTTATGATATCCAGTGGAACAACCACTTTACAATAGTGCATCTAACTCTTTTAAGGGGGGGGGTTAGAAGGATTACTTTATCCTATCCTAGTATTCCCTTAAAGAGGTGGGGTTTCAGGTGTCTCCGGAAGGTGGTGATTGACTCCGCTGACGCTGGCGTCGTGAGGGAGTTTGTTCCACCAATTGGGGTGCCAGAGCAGCGAACAGTTTTGACTGGGCTGAAGCGGGAACTGTACTTCCTCAGAGGTAGGGAGGCGAGCAGGCCAGAGGTGGATGAACGCAGTGCCCTTGTTTGGGTGTAGGGCCTGATCAGAGCCTGAAGGTACGGAGGTGCCGTTCCCCTCACAGCTCCGTAGGCAAGCACCATGGTCTTGTAGCGGATGCGGAGCTTCAACTGGAAGCCAGTGGAGAGAGCGGAGGAGCGGGGTGACGTGAGAGAACTTGGGAAAGTTGAACACCAGACGGGCTGCGGCGTTCTGGATGAGTTGTAGGGGTTTAATGGCACAGGCAGGGAGCCCAGCCAACAGCGAGTTGCAGTAATCCAGACGGGAGATGACAAGTGCCTGGATTAGGACCTGCGCCGCTTCCTGTGTGAGGCAGGGTCGTACTCTGCGGATGTTGTAGAGCATGAACCTACAGGAACGGGCCACCGCCTTGATGTTAGTTGAGAACGACAGGGTGTTGTCCAGGATCACGCCAAAGGTTCTTAGCGCTCTGGGAGGAGGACACAATGGAGTTTGTCAACCGTGATGGCGAGATCATGGAACGGGCAGTCCTTCCCCGGGAGGAAGAGCAGCTCCGTCTTGCCGAGGTTCAGCTTGAGGTGGTGATCCGTCATCCACACTGATATGTCTGCCAGACATGCAGAGATGCGATTCGCCACCTGGTCATCAGAAGGGGGAAAGGAGAAGATTAGTTGTGTGTCGTCTGCATAGCAATGATAGGAGAGACCATGTGAGGTTATGACAGAGCCAAGTGACTTGGTGTATAGCGAGAATAGGAGAGGGCCTAGAACAGAGCCCTGGGGGACACCAGTGGTGAGAGCACGTGGTGAGGAGACAGATTCTCGCCAGCGCCACCTGGTAGGAGCGACCTGTCAGGTAGGACGCAATCCAAGCGTGGGCCGCGCCGGAGATGGCCCAACTCGGAGAGGGTGGAGAGGAGGATCTGATGGTTCACAGTATCGAAAGGCAGCCGATAGGTCTAGAAGGATGAGAGCAGAGAGAGAGAGTTAGCTTTAGGCAGTGCGGAGCGCCTCCGTGATACAGAGAAGAGCAGTCTCAGTTGAATGACTAGTCTTGAAACCTGACTGATTTGGATCAAGAAGGTCTTCTGAGAGAGATAGCGGAGAGCTGGCCAAGGACGGCACGTTCAGAGTTTTGGAGAGAAAAGAAAGAAGGGATCTGGTCTGTAGTTGTTGACATCGGAGGGATCGAGTGTAGGTTTTTTCAGAAGGGGTGCGAACTCTCGCTCTCTTGAAGACGGAAGGGACGTAGCCAGCGGTCAGGGATGAGTTGATGAGCGAGGTGAGGTAAGGGAGAAGGTCTCCGGAAATGGTCTGGAGAAGAGAGGAGGGATAGGGTCAAGCGGGCCAGGTTGTTGGGCGGCCGGCCGTCAACAAGACGAGATTTCATCTGGAGAGAGAGGGGAGAAAGGGGGTCAGAGCACAGGGTAGGGCAGTGTGAGCAGAACCAGCGGTGTCGTTTGACTTAGCAAACGAGGATCGATGTCGTCGACTTCTTTTCAAAATGGTTGACGAAGTTCATCTGCAGAGAGGGAGGAGGGGGGGGGGGGAGGGGGGAGGGGGAGGAGGATTCAGGAGGGAGGAGAAAGGTGGCAAAGAGCTTCCTAGGGTTAGAGGCAGATGCTTGGAATTTAGAGTGGTAGAAAGTGGCTTTAGCAGCAGAGACAGAAGAGAAAATGTAGAGAGAGGAGTGAAAGGATGCCAGGTCCGCAGGGAGGCGAGTTTTCCTCCATTTCCGCTCGGCTGCCCGGAGCCCTGTTCTGTGAGCTCGCAATGAGTCGTCGAGCCACGGAGCGGAGGGGAGGACCGAGCCGGCCTGGAGGATAGGGGACATAGAAAGTCAAGGATGCAGAAAGGGAGGAGAGGAGGGTTGAGGAGGCAGAATCAGGAGATAGGTTGAGAAGGTTTGAGCAGAGGAAGAGATGATAGGATGGAAGAGGAGAGGGTAGCGGGGGAGAGAGACGAAGGTTGGGACGGCGCGATACCATCCGAGTAGGGGCAGTGTGGGAAGTGTTGGATGAGAGCGAGAGGGAAAAGGATACAAGGTAGTGGTCGGAGACTTGGAGGGGAGTTGCAATGAGGTTAGTGGAAGAACAGCATCTAGTAAAGATGAGGTCGAGCGTATTGCCTGCCTTGTGAGTAGGGGGGAAGGTGAGAGGGTGAGGTCAAAAGAGGAGAGGAGTGGAAAGAAGGAGGCAGAGAGGAATGAGTCAAAGGTAGACGTGGGGAGGTTAAAGTCGCCCAGAACTGTGAAGGTGAGCCGTCCTCAGGAAAGGAGCTTATCAAGGCATCAAGCTCATTGATGAACTCTCCGAGGGAACCTGGAGGGCGATAAATGATAAGGATGTTAAGCTTGAAAGGGCTGGTAACTGTGACAGCATGGAATTCAAAGGAGGCGATAGACAGATGGGTAAGGGGAGAAAGAGAGAATGACCACTTGGGAGAGATGAGGATCCCGGTGCCACCACCCCGCTGACCAGAAGCTCTCGGGGTGTGCGAGAACACGTGGGCGGACGAAGAGAGAGCAGTAGGAGTAGCAGTGTTATCTGTGGTGATCCATGTTTCCGTCAGTGCCAAGAAGTCGAGGACTGGAGGGAGGCATAGGCTGAGATGAACTCTGCCTTGTTGGCCGCAGATCGGCAGTTCCAGAGGCTACCGGAGACCTGGAACTCCACGTGGGTCGTGCGCGCTGGGACCACCAGATTAGGGTGGCCGCGGCCACGCGGTGTGGAGCGTTTGTATGGTCTGTGCAGAGAGGAGAGAACAGGGATAGACAGACACATAGTTGACAGGCTACAGAAGAGACTACGCTAATGCAAAGGAGATTGGAATGACAAGTGGACTACGCGTCTCGAATGTTCAGAAAGTTAAGCTTACGTAGCAAGAATCTTATTGACTAAAAATGATTAAGATGATACAGTACTGCTGAAGTAGGCTAGCTGGCAGTGGCTGCGTTGTTGACTTTGTAGGCTAGCTGGCAGTGGCTGCGTTGTTGACACTACACTAATCAAGTCGTTCCGTTGAGTGTAATAGTTTCTACAGTGCTGCTATTCGGGGGCTAGCTGGCTAGCTAGCAGTGTTGATTACGTTACGTTGCGTTAAAAGAACGACAGTAGCTGGCTAGCTAACCTAGAAAATCGCTCTAGACTACACAATTATCTTTGATACAAAGACGGCTATGTAGCTAGCTGTGTAGCTAGCTACGATCAAACAAATCAAACCGTTGTACTGTAATGAAATGGGGCATTTACGTATGTCCCCATTACCAGTAAAACATAAAACCAATTTCTTTCACTTACTTGCTGTGCTGTTTTGTTGTTCATTTGTTCAGTCGTTTCATTCTCAACCAGGATTTCTATGGAACGCCGTTTGGGTTTTTGCGTGTCAAAAAAGATACACGTCAAATAACAGTATTTCACTTGTCAAATAACACGGCATCTGTTTCAATATCTAGGTGTCATAATCTAAAATAACCCTAATTTATAAGACAGTTCTTATTTGATTAATGGTGGTCGGACCCATCTATATGAAGCTAGCCATAATAAGGATTAACCACAATAGTGGACTTGCGATTAGCCTTCAAAATAAAAGTATGGCATAATTCTACTATTTGTATTCATTTGCATCACTGTCAATGACATTCTTTTATTTTGAAGGCAAACCGCAAATTCCACTACTTTGCCTAATCATTATTGCGGCTAGCTTCACAACACATAACCCGGTCTGGTCGAGCCTCACTAGACAGATGAAGCTAGCTGGCTGCTTATAATGTTAGCTTCAGGCAACAGGGTTAAGTAGCTGGCTAGTAGCTGGCTATTTAAGTAGCTGGCTATTTATTTTCATGAACTGAAGTTCAATTTCAATAGGCGAACAACAAGTGGCAACCTAGCTAATACTTACTCACAAAGATTCCTAAATCATTGCTGAGAATAATCAAAATGACTGCAGTTTCTACTGGTCATTGTTTTCAGGCTGGTTGTATTGGTGCTAGCTAGGTAATTACCAAGCTAAAGCTAGCTACCCCAGAAGTTGCGGTCGAACAAATGATGCTTTATTACCAACGCGGTATTGTAAACACATCGTTCGTGGCCGGTGTTTGCTTGTTTGCAGACTTTTTTGTACAGCTTTGACAGTGCTAAATGTATGTTTTTGGGACACGCCAAGACCCAAACGTCATTCCATAGTATGTATGTCGTGAAGCTAATAGCAGTGACTCTATTATTGTGAAACGGTAGGGTAAGGGTTGGTAGGGTAACATTTGAAAAATAGCGCACTTGATACTGAGTCCCGCTGCTCGACCAGTCGGCGAAAGCCAACATCACCCACGACAGAGAACGGTTGACTGTCAAGGGAAATGAATTCCATTATCTTAGCTTTAATGGATTTCGCCTTTGAGTTGTCTCGCTGAAACGTTCTTACTCTTTCAAATAACTGGTCGACTTGTTGACTGCTCGATCCGCACAGCAGACATTGTGTGGGCTAGGTTAGGAATGCTGTGTTGCACGTGTAGCGCCAAATTTTATGTGGCGTTATTACGTCATGTATCTACGTTATATAGGAATGCATGGTAGCTTTGACATAGGTTTTTAACATCGCCATTAAACTAGACAACGGCCGATACCGATGTTGGCATTTTTAGTTAATATCGGCCGATTCCGATATGTTCACCGATATACCGTGCATCCCTAATAGTAAATACTCCAGTAATGTCTGCAAAAACAGTACAGTCCGCAAAAACATGACTATTGTAAATACTACAGTATTTAATTTGCAATTACCCTGGCCATTCCCCTCCCCCATATCCCAATTTGTGACAAGTGAGAAACCTACATGCCAAGTATAGAACTATCCGTTCAGACCCCAGTCCTACCGACCTTCCTACAGGTTATGGAAAATTTGCTCTTTTAGTATTTCTCCAGTAGGTTTCCTCAAGGAGAAAGCCTTCACTTCTATGTTAAAGATAAAAGTAAAACACAACAGTAAATACTACAGTATACTACAGTCACAAAAAACACTACGGTAAATACTACAGTATACTACAACCCGCAAAAACACTACATTAATTACTATACTATATACTACAGTTTTCTTTAACTACATTAATTAAACTATAGTTAACCGTATACACCACAGTATTCACTGTATTGTTTCAGCAGACTTTGATCCACAAAAACACTACAGTGAATACTGCTGTAAAGACTGCAAAACAATTTACTGGGATCAGCACCATCAGACCCAGATAGAAGCTCATAAAGATCACTGCCACAGAACATCTATCTATCTCTGATCGTCTGGTTGCAAAGTGAGGAGAGACCATGTGACTGTAAGACGGAGCGTGGGAAAGAAGACCAGCGCAGCATGTTAAGCAAACCTGACACACACAGCTACCTGCATACTCACACACACTCCTAAAGGAAACACTTCACACCACTCATACTCTTACTGTGTCGGGGTACAAAATCAAAATCAATGAAAGCTAAATGTATTTATGCTCTATATACAGTACCAGTCAAAGGTTTGGACACAGCTACTCATTCCAGGGTTTTCTTTATTTTTACTTTTTTTATACATTGTAGAATAGCAGAATAACACATATTGTAGTAACCAAAAAGGTGTTGAACAAATCAAAATATATTTGAGATTCTTCATAGTAGCTTTGATGACAGCTTTGCACACATTTGGCATTCTCTCAACCAGGCATTCTCTCAATTAACAGGTGTGCCTTGTTAAAAGTTAATTTGTAGAATTTCTTTCCTTCTTAATGCGTTTAAACCAATCAGTTGTGTTGTGACAAGATAGCAGTGGTATACAGAAGTTAGCCCTATTTGGTAAAATACCAAGTCCATATTATGGCAAGAACAAATCAAATCAAATGTTATTGGTCACATACACATTGTTAATGCGAGTGAAGCTTAATGCTTGTGATTCTGGTTCCGACAGTGCAGTTCTATCTAACAAGTATTCTAACAATTCCCCAAGAACTACCTAATACACACACATCTAAAAGTGGTGAATGAGAATATGTACATATAAATATATGGATGAGCGATAGCCGAGTGGCATAGGCAAGGTGCAATAGATGGTATAAAATATGGTATATACATATGATATGAGTAATATAAGATATGTAAACATTATTAAAGTGGCATTATTTAAAGTGGTGTTGTTTAAAGTGACTAGTGATCCATTTGTTAACGTGGCCAGTGATTGGTTCTCCATGTAGGCAGCAGCTGCTCTGAGTTAGTGATTGCTGTTTAGCAGTCTGATGGCCTTGAGATAGAAGCTGTTCTTCAGTCTCTTGGTCCCAGCTTTGATGCACCTGTACTGACCTCACCTTCTGGATGGAAGCGGTGTGAACAGGCAGGGGCTCGGGTGGTTGTTGTCTTTGATGATCTTTTTTTGCCTTCCTCTGACATTGGGTGCTGTAGGTGTCGTTTGCCCCGGTGATGCGTTGTGCAGACCGCACCACCCTCTGGAGAGCCTTGTGGTTGAGGGCAGAGCAGTTGCCGTACCAGGCTGTGATACAGCCCGACAGGATGCTCTCGATTGTGGATCTGTAAAAGTTAGTCAGGGTTTTAGGTGACAAGCCAAATTTCTTCAGCCTCCTGAAATTGAAGAGGCGCTGTTGCGCCTTCTTCACCACACTGTCTGTGTGGGTGGACCATTTCAGTTTGTCGTTGATGTTAACGCCGAGAAACTTAGAACTTTCCACTTTCTCCACTGCTGACCCTTCGATGTAGATAGGGGTGTGCTCTCTCTGCTATTTCCTGAAGTCCACGATCATTCTCCTTTGTTTTGTTGACGTTGAGTGAAAGGTTGTTTTGAGGACACAACACTCCGAGTGCCCTCACCTCCTCCCTGTAGGCTGTCTTGTTATTGGTAATCAAGCCCACTACTGTTGTGTCGTCTGCAAACTTGATGATTGAGTTGGAGGCGTGCATGGCCACGCAGTCGTGGGTGAACAGGGAGTACAGGGTGGGGCTGAGCACGCACCCTTGTGGGGCCCCAGTGTTGAGGGTCAGCGAGGTGGAAATGTTGTTTCCTACCTGGGGGCGGCCCGTCAGGAAGTCCAGGAACTAATTGCACAGGGTGGGGTTGAGACCCAGGGCCTCTAGCTTGATAATGAGCTTGGAGGGTATTATGGTGTTGAATGCTGAGCTATAGTCAATGAACAGCATTCTTACATAGGTATTCCTCTTGTCAAGATAGGATAGGGCAGTGTGCAGTGTGATGGCGATTACATAGTCTGTGGACCTGTTTGGGCTGTATGCAAACTGAAGTGGGTCGGGGGTGGCAAGGAGGGTGGAGGTGATATGATGTAAGGTGGAGGTGATATGATTTAAGCAAAGAGAAATGACAGTCCATCATTACTTTAAGACATGAGGGTCAGCCACTAAGGAACATTTCAAGAACTTTGAAAGTTTCTTGAAGTGCAGTCGCAAAAACCATCAAGCGCTATGATGAAACTGGCTCTCATGAAGACCGCCACAGGAATTGAAGACCAAGAGTTACCTCTGTTGCAGAGGATAAGTTCATTAGAGTTAACTGCATCTCAGATTGCAGACCAAATAAATGCTTCACAGAGTTCAAGTAACAGACACATCTCAACATCAACTGTTCAAGGAGGGGACTGTGTGAATCAGGCCTTCACGGTCAAATTGCTGCAAAGAAACCACTACTGAAGGACCACAATAAATAGAAGAGACTTGCTGGGGCAAAGAAACACGAGCAGTGGAAATTTATCCTTTGGTCTGGAGTCCAAATTTGAGATTTTGGTTCTAACCGCTGTGTGAGATGCAGAGTAGGTGAACGGATGATCTCCGCATGTGTGGTTCCCACCGTCCAGCATGGAGGAGGAGGTGTGATGGTGTGGGGGTGCTTTGCTGGTGACATTGTCTGTGATTTATTTAGAATTCAAGGCACACTTAACCAGCATGGCTACCACAGCATTGTGCAGTGATACGCCATACCATCTGGTTTGCGCTTAGTGGGACTACCATTTGTTTTTCAACAGGACAATGACCCAAATCCACCTCCAGGCTGTGTAAGAGCTATTTGACCAAGGAGAGTGATGGAGTGCTGCATCAGATGACCTGGCCTCCTCAATCACCCGACTGCATCCAATTGAGATGGTTTGGGATGAGTTGGACCACAGAGTGAAGGAAAAGCAGCCAACAAGTGCTCAGCATATGTGGGATCTCTTCAAGACTGTTGGAAAAGCATTCCTCATGAAGTTGGTTGAGAGAATGCCAAGAGTGTTCAAAGCTGTCATCAAGGCAAAGGGCGGCTAATTTAAAAAATCTCAAATGTAAAATGTGTTATTTCATAGTTTTGATTTCTTCACTATAATTCTACAATGTAGAAAATAGTAAAAATAAAGAAAAACCCTTGAATGAGTAGGTGTGTCAAACTTTTGACTGGTACTGTATATAATTATACGAAGCTATATATACTGTATATACGTATGAGGTATATATATATATATATATATATATATATATATATATATATATATATATATATATATATAGTGGTATATACCTCATATATTTGTTTTAGTGTCTTGTAAATACAGGGCATGCCTTTGTCAGTTCCTCAGCAGGCCAAGTCATACAACATTTGTTTCATTCAGGAGCTGAAGCCTGAACGATTGAGTAATGCATACCTTTGGCGTGCCTCTAAAATGGATCAAATGACATGTTTCACATGACAGCTCCGCTTACGGCTAAACCCATGGCATTTCAACTCTGACCTCTGCTTTAGCTACCCCAGCTGAGACCCATTTCTCGGAATATGGTGTAAATAAATTATAAAAGGGTAAACAATTAGTTTGATCACATAAACAAAACATGCAATAAGACAGACACTACATCTTGTCAAATTATCAGACAGTGCATATTGACGCACGGTATAAATAAACAAAGCCAGTCTTTTTTCATATTAACTCGCAGTTAACATATAACATTATTGAATTACAGTTTATGTCCTTCAGTGCAGGGGTTGAATAACTCTTTGGAGCTGACATGTTTACAAACTTTGAAGAGACTGTAGGGCAACAGTTGCTATGTCCTACTTCTTTCCCACAGTGTGTTTACTCATTAGTCTAACGTGACAAGCGGCACTGTATGTGAAAGAGAGATACCATATGAATCTGTGACTGGGAAAAGAGTTATAGACACATAGGTAACTTAAATCAGTACTCGTCTTACTAAACCACATCATTTTGTGCTGTGTCCCAGCAGACGCATCTAGATCTTTATACAATCTGCTCAAAACAGTGAGTAAATAAAGGTCATAGTAAGTTGATGATATAGAATTACATGTGTCTCAATCCAACCCAGTGGGCATGATTAACCTCTGATTTCAAGATACGATAGTATCTTAGTTCACATTTGCGATAGTTCACATTTGATGTTTTTAATGTCTTTTTGTTGCTGTAAGATTAGCTACAAATGGGATATCCCATATTATCTCATACAGATGTCTCTCCCATTACAGTTAAAGAAACCTATTGCACCGGACAACGCCTCTTCAATATGCAGCACAGTGGACAATCCCCCTGAAGTGGAGGAAGAGGAGGAAGAAGAGGCAGACCCCACCAGCCCTGAGAACTGCTGGACCGAGAGTAAGAGGATCTCCCACTTACAGGCTTGATGCTACCATGGGAGTCAATATACACTGAACAAAAATATAAATGCAACATGTACAGCGTTGTTCCCATGTTTCATGAGCTGAAATAAAAGATCCCAGAAAAGTTCCATATGCACAAAAAAACGTATTTCTCTAAAATGTTGTGCACAAATGTTGATAATCCATCCACCTGACAGGTGTGGCATATAAAGAAGCTGATTAAACAGCATGATCATTACACAGGTGCACCTTGTGCTGGGGACAATACAAGGACACTCTAAAGTGTGCAGTTTTGCCACAGATGTCTCAAGTTTTGAGGGAGCGTGCAATTGGCATACTGGCTGCAGGACTGTCCACCAGAGCAGTTACCAGAGAATTGAATGTTAATTTCTCTACCATAAACTGCCTCCAATGTCGTTTTAGAGAAATTGTCCAACAGGCTTCACAACCGCAGACCACATGTATGGCATCGTGTGGGCGAGCGGTTTGCTGATGTCAACGTTGTGACAGAGTGCCCCATGGTGGTGGTGGGGTTATGGTATGGGCAGGCATAAACTATGGACAACGAGCACAATTGCATATTATCAATGGCAATTTAATGCACAGAGATACCCGTGATGAGATCCTGAGGCCCATTGCCGTGCCGTTAATCTTTTATGAACTGTAACTCAGTAAAATCGTAGAAATTGTTGCATGTTGTGTTTCTATTTTTGTTCAGTAATACTGTAGTTAACCTACATCAGCCTCCAATGATTCACTTCGTTGTTCAGGAGGAGAGAGGGAGAGAGAGCAGGGCTCGGTTACTTGGTGTAGACTTGTTTGAGTCATGTTGCATTTCCCTGGTTGATATGACAATGGCTATACTGCCTATTTAAGTGGAGGTTCCTTGTATGGTTCAAATGGTAGAATACACTTTAAGTGAATATGAATTCATTAGCACTCATCTCCATTCATTCATTCTTTTTTCTTCCCCTGCATTGATTGTAACTCTGAAATCCCCGAAAGATTAACGGCACGGCAATGGGCCTCAGGATCTCATCCCGGGTATCTCTGTGCATTAAATTCCCATCGATAATATGCAATTGTGGATAGTACTGGTAGATGGGGTGCGAGGTTTGTTTTGCCTAATCTTACTAATATGTTCTCCTTCCTCAAATCTCTGCTAGAATGCATTGGGCGATGCCCTTGCCTTGATTTTGACATCACCACGGGCAAAGGGAAGACTTGGTGGAACTTCAGGAAGACATGCTTCCTCATTGTGGAGCACAACTACTTCGAGACCTTCATCATCTTCATGATCCTGATGAGTAGTGGAGCTTTGGTGAGATAGAGTGATGCCTTCTTTCAGTGCAACGCGAATAACCAACATACGGTGTTTTGAAACAGCTGTCCATAATCTTTTGCTCGATTCGTCACAGGCTTTTGAAGACATATACATTGAACAGCGCAGGACCATAAAAATCATCCTGGAATATGCTGATCAAGTCTTCACCTACGTGTTCATTATTGAGATGCTCCTGAAGTGGGTGGCTTACGGATTCCAGGCCTACTTCACAAACGCATGGTGCTGGCTGGACTTCCTCATTGTGGATGTAAGTCAAAGTAGTAACCCCAGCCCATCTGTGTAGTGCATCCTCGTCATAATAAGCTATATTTTATTTGATCAACATGTATAAGTCATATTTAATCAATATAAATGAGCAATATTTCAGTTCATTTGAGAAAGCTAATCTTCACATGTTATTGTCACATCCCAAATCTCCAAGGTGTCTTTGATTAGCTTAACGGCTAACATCCTGGGCTATGCTGAACTTGGACCAATCAAATCTCTTCGAACTTTAAGGGCTTTGCGGCCCCTCCGCGCCCTGTCCAGATTTGAGGGAATGAGGGTGAGTGAGTAGTCTTTCAAAAGTCGAGAAAACCGAAACAAGAGAGCTGGTGTATTTGATGAGTCCCAAACATGTAAATCTGTGGCCCTAGAAATGAAAAGCATTTGCTGATACATTTTCAAGAATTGATCAACAATCCAAAGAGTATTTCACTCCAATGAGTCTCAGCAGTTCAACATGAATCCATTTTTACATACTGTACAAGCTCTTCTTTTACTAGGGATTTGATTTGTAGGTTTTCTCAAATTGGTAGGTTTTCTAAAAAATGAACCCTAACGCTTTCCACAGGTGGTGGTGAACGCTCTGGTGGGGGCCATTCCTTCCATCTTCAACGTGCTTCTAGTGTGCCTCATCTTCTGGCTCATCTTCAGCATCATGGGAGTCAACCTGTTTGCTGGGAAGTACTACTACTGCTTCAACACCACGTCTGAGGAGAGGTTCTCTGCTGACGTTGTGAACAACAAGACCGAATGCTTCCAGCTAATGGAGGGTAATGACGACGTGCGCTGGATGAACGCAAAGGTCAACTATGACAACGTGGGCATGGGCTACCTCTCCCTCCTGCAAATAGTGAGTTTCGAAACAGGTTGCTTACTAATGATATAGCCTGCTACCGTTCTATAGTTGAAGTTGTTTAAAGTGGTAATACGGGTGTTGGCCTGTGTTACATGTACATAGCCTACTGTTTCTCAGTGGTGGAAAAGGTACCCAATTGTCATACTTGAGTAAAAGTATAGATGCCTTAATAGAAAGTTACTCAAGTAAAAGCTGATGTCACCCAGTAAAAGACTACTTGAGTAAAAGTCTAAAAGTATTTGGTTCTAAATATACTTAAGTATCAAAAGTAAAAGTATAAATCATTTCAAATTCCTTATATTAAGCAAAGAGGCACCATTTTCTTGTTTTTAAAATGTATGGATAGCCAGGGGCACACTCTAACACTCAGACATTATTTATAAAAGATGCATTTGTGTTTAGTGAGTCTGCCTGATCAGAGGCGGTAGGGATGACCAGGGATGTTCTCTTGATAAGTGCGCGAATTGAACCTTTGTCCTGTCCTGCTAAGTATTAAAAATGTAACGAGTACTTTTGGGTGTCATGGAAAGTGTATGGAGTAAAAAGTACATACTTTTCTTTAGGAATGTAGTGAAGTAGAAGTAAAAGTTGCCAAAAATATAAATAGTAACGTAAAGTACAGATACCCCAAAAAATTACTTAAGTAGTACTTTCAAGTATTTTTACTAAAGTACTTTACACCACTGCTGTTTCTTACAGTATACATTTTTTCTCTCATGTCCAGGCAACGTTTAAAGGATGGATGGATATAATGTATGGCGCTGTGGATTCACGTTCTGTAAGACACTTCCTTCTTAATACTGTAGTAATAATAATTATACACTTTGAAATGAGTATGACAACCAACTGATTTCTTATGATTTTATCCTCTCTGTTCCAACAAGGTGGAAGACCAGCCCATATATGAGGATAATGTTTACATGTACATCTACTTTGTCATATTCATCATCTTTGGGTCCTTCTTCACCCTGAATCTCTTCATCGGTGTCATTATCGACAACTTCAACCAACAGAAAAAGAAGATAAGTAGCCGTCCTACAGCCTAATATCACTAAAAACCAAACACAGCATGAAATACATTTCTAAAACACATTATCACAACAATACGATACACATATAAATTACTAATATTTTAGGTCACTGACATGCACGTGAAAGTAACTGTATGTCTCTATACTTTGGAGGGAAAGACATTTTCATGACAGAGGAACAGAAGAAATACTACAATGCCATGAAAAAGCTTGGTTCCAAGAAGCCACAGAAACCCATTCCCAGACCCCAGGTAAGCACCTGCTAGGGTTACCGGCTAATTGCCTTAAGAAGAAAATAATGTATATTCCATAGCATCTACTGTACTACTGTACGTGACCCACCCCTTACACATCATTTCATTGACAGTATTCTTAGTTCAAATACAAGTGTATCATCACCAATGTTTAAGAGGAAAACATTCAGCCAAATACAGTACCACTCAATGAGAAGGTATTGCCCAGACTTTATCACTATCTGCTCTTGTCCGCTTCTGTTCCTCCCCCATGGCAATATCTTTCCTTCCAAAGTATAGAGACATACTGTTATTTTCATGTGCATGTCATTGACCTAACATACCTCTAATTCAGTCGGTTTTATCCTCTCCTTCTCTTGGTCTCTGTTGATTGGCCGGTTGAAGAACAAATTCGCAGGCCTTATTTTCGACCTGATCACCCAACAATTCTTCGACATCTTCATCATGGTGCTGATCTGCCTCAACATGGTAACGATGATGGTGGAGACGGACGGCCAGAGCAGGGAGAAGGAGGATATACTCTTCCTCATCAACCTGGTGTTTATCATCGTCTTCACCACAGAGTGTATCCTCAAGTTGATCGGACTGCGGCAATATTTCTTTTCCGTCGGCTGGAATATTTTTGATTTTGTCGTAGTCATTCTCTCCATCGTTGGTAAATATGAAGAAATGATTGTATTCATTAGTCATGTAGCTACAGAATTCTTTATTTTTTTCTGAAATGAAACATGATTGAAGAACATAGTAATTACAATGAAAACTAAAATGTTGTTCTTTTCTTTCCATTCCAGGTTTACTGCTGGCGGACCTCATAGAGAAGTATTTTGTCTCACCTACCCTTTTCCGTGTCATAAGACTGGCCAGGATTGGTCGAGTTCTGAGACTCATCCGAGGAGCTAAAGGCATCCGGACACTGTTGTTTGCCCTGATGATGTCACTTCCTGCTCTCTTCAACATTGGGCTCCTGCTCTTCCTCATCATGTTTATCTTCTCCATTTTCGGAATGTCCAACTTTGCGTATGTCAAGAAGGAGGCCGGAATAGACGATATGTTCAATTTTGAAACTTTTGGCAACAGTATAATTTGTCTGTTCATGATCACAACCTCAGCCGGTTGGGATGGTCTCCTCTCACCCATTCTGAATAGTAGACCTCCGGACTGTGACCCGGACGTGGAAAATCCCGGCACAGATGTAAGAGGCAACTGCGGCAGCCCTGGTTTGGGAATTTGTTTTTTCTGCAGCTACATCATCATGTGTTTCCTTGTTGTGGTCAACATGTACATTGCCATTATTCTCGAGAACTTCAATGTGGCCACAGAGGAGAGTGGCGACCCGCTGTGTGAGGAAGACTTCGAGATGTTCTACGAGACCTGGGAGAAGTTCGACCCTGACGCGTCACAATTCATCACCTATGACATTTTGTCGGAGTTCTGTGACACGCTTAAAGACCCGCTCAGGATCCCCAAACCCAACGCAATCAAGCTGATCACCATGGACCTTCCCATTGTCCCTGGGGATAAGATCCACTGTCTGGACATTCTGCTGGCGCTGACCACAGAGGTGCTGGGAGAGTCAGCGGAGATGGATGCCATGAAAGAAAGCATGGAGGAGAAGTTCATGGCCAACAACCCCTCTAAAGTGTCATACGAGCCAATCACCACCACCCTGAGGCGAAAGCAGGAGGAGGTAGCAGCTGTTGTTATTCAGAGAGCCTATCGTAAGCATCTGCTGAGACGTTCGATGAAACTCGCTTCCTACAAGTACCGCGAGAAGAAAGCGTTAACCAAGGAGGACGAAGCGCCGCCAGAGACGGAGGGAATGATTGCCATCAGGATGAACAAACTGTATGGAAGCCAACAATCCCTCGGAGTGGATGACACCGTTGTAGATATGGATTCTCATGAAAAACGGGAGAGCAACGAACTGACAGAGACACAACCTCCTGTGGAGACCGCTGAAGAGCCGCCGCCTGTGGAGCTTCAGAACGAGATCCTCTTGCACTCTGCCCCCTTTGTCATCCCTGTCTCAATCCGTAACTCACAGCTGAAAGAGTCCGATGTTTGAATAACTAGTGCAACCAATGGATAAACACCGCATCATCACGGTCTTCTGTCTTTGACGATGAGACTGCTTGTTCGTCTCCAAAGTCCAACTTTGGTATGTTTGGCTTGGGTCAGAGACAAGGTTGTCGCTAACTAAGACTGAGGGACACATTGAGCCCAGCCCACTGAATCAAAGAGATGATGATATAACGAATATAGCAGTCAATTTAATTGATGTTGATGATGATAACCTGGAATGTATTGACTGAGAAATCCTAGCTATTGTTGGCAAGACAATCACCAAAGCCTGAGCTGAAAGTTTTGGGCCCATTTATGGATGTAAGCCCAGTTGTGGTAACAGACCCCTTGTAATATATAGTTCAGAATTAAATAACCTAAGAGATAGGTAGCAATGTGTAAGATAATAATAAGTCAATAAAACTCCATCTCACAAAAATATACCTTTCAGTCCCCTGAAAGTAATTTAATAAATATGTTCCTTTTCGTATTTTTATGCCTTTTTTTATTCAAGATGTATTCTTCAAATCAAATCTGCACTTGCAGTATTAAATTGCAACAAAAAAGGCCAACAATATTCTCAGCTGTATCTTCAAAGTTTAAATATGACTCCAAAAACAAGATTCTCAAAAAGTATGATAGTTTTTTCATTTGGAATTATGACTTTCGGTACATCTGTCATTTTAATCTAAACTTTTATTACTGCCCTAGCATTTTCCAAATACCGGTACAAGAAGGTCAAATAAAAATGTCAAATATATTTTTCAGTGAATACAATTGTATTTTGAAAAGTTATTATTTGTTTGGTTTGACGTATTTGGCCAACACTTTTGTGTGTTCATTTTAAGGTATTAAAGCAAATACTCACACTGGGATGTACAGTATATACAAAGTATTTTATAATTTTTTTACCCAAAATATATTTAATAATAAATATGACCTGTGCCTTTAACATATGAAATGAGAAAAAACTTTAATGAAGGAACAGGTTTAGAAAAAAGATGGAGAAATTATTAGCATTTGCAATAATCAACTAATTCTGCTGAATAACACTTAATTTGTCAAAATTTTTATAAGGTCATTTTTCTTTTATTGGCGAATTTCTTAATTTTCTGTATATTTCCTTTGATTTTATTTTTAAGGAAATTGACTTTATTTTTTTCTCATTGTAGTAACACAAGTACTACTAACAGTGTTCGGTTTTTAATCTGCACTTATTTATGGTATTAAGCAGTATGATGATAGAAATTCATAATTACATATCTTCACAATAGGAGCACATGCTGAAAATGTACTGGTCCGTTTATTGGAACATGGGGCTTGTAAACACCAGAGTTGTTGTTTTTGATTTTCACAAGGGGCACATACTATATGTGTTAACGTTTCAGCTAAAATTACCATACAAGTCTTAACACAGAAATGTCTTAATCATGGGAATGCAGTAGGATAGCACCTTGAAACATAAGTTGTACTGGAGAATGAAGCCTTGTTGGGAATGCAGTTTATTCATTCAAAAGTGGAATGTTAACTACTTTTTAATGATACTTTAATATCAATCTCACCTAAATGTGTGTACAGGATCTTACACAATCTCTGTTAGAAGAGGCACATTTGACTATTGATACTAATACACTCCGATTAGCACAATCAAGCACACTGCGATTTCTTTGGAAGCTTGTATGAGAAACGCATGGATTAGCTACACATGCATGGAACCAGCTTGAGTTACTACTACAATTCCTAATTTCACCGTCAAATGTGTGTCCGTTTGCGTTTCGAAAACAATGTGTGAAGGACAATTCAGATAACATATATACATGTTCTATTTATTTCAGTGAATCAATAATTCTAACCAATTTGTACTTCATTACAAGGGGTCTTGAGTTTGAATTAAGGACAAATACTAAGTTAGCAACTGCTTACTTTTGTACACGCTCTTCCATGTTTGTTAAGCCAAGTGTGCCTATACGTAAGTGCTACCGACAACAGCAGTTCCTCCAAAGGGAGAGGGGTTTGCCTCTAAATCATGTTCTATGCACAGTGTGAACATTCAAGCGGAGGACCTTGGAATTGTGAAATGTAAATGATATAGATATCATGCACCATTGTTTACAAAACGAATACTGTGTGAAAGAAGTAGAGAAGGATGTCATATTGTATTTTTCTTTCTGAGGCTGAACGCGTGCTCTCAGCGTGGCCTGTACATATTGTATGTTCAATGCTCAATTGTGGAGGTTTTTGTAGATTGTATTATCGATATAAAGAGCATTTCATTCATGTAATGGTGAACTATAAACGCAAATACACAGCGGTACATATTCTGCTTTAAAGCTTTACTTTCTAACAATTCTAATACATTTCAAATAAAAAAAGAAAGATGGGTCTGGGTGCTCTGCCAGTTGTATTGTACTTCAAAAAATATTTCGGAGGGATCTTTATGATGTCTTTGTTTACACACATACTGGATATGCCATCTGCTGGAGAGCCTTGCATGTCACAGCTTGTCTGCCAGACATGAGTAGCGTTCAGTTATCTCACCTTTACCAGTCACGACATCTCTGTTCCCAGTTATGATCAGTAGCAATTCCCAGATGTGACGTTTTTCCTCTGGAGTACAAGAATACATGTAATCCCTTAAGCATTTGTGAATTCTGAGATGTAGATTTTGTTCATTTCTCTATTTCCTGTGGGACGGTGCATAACCAGCAGTCTGATATCTATTTAAACCTATAGTGTTAGGACTTAGTTCGCGGCCCATAAATACTCTCTCACCTTATTATCGTGCCTCAAAGACATTGATTAGATAGCTCTCACAGCCATACCATAGCTTTATCTGTCATGTAAAAGACTTACAGGATGCACTAAATGTTGTAAAAATCCCTTATGCATATGATGAATGTATAATTCAACTCAAGAGAAACATAATTTCTATTTAAACAGTGGTAGAACATTTAGTTAGTTTCCTGCCAACACTATCAATGCAGCATTACGTTTCAAAAACAAAACGCTCTGTTCCAAGTGCTGATCTTTGGTTGTGTTCACTTCACATGAAAAACATTAAGCTGTGCCTTCAGGACGTCTCACCCAGCAGGCATATGACTGCAGCAGCAGCAGTACTGTAATCAGAACCCGTTGGGTTTGGAGCAGTTGCCCTCCAATAACCAAGCACAACCCCTCTCCTCTTCCCCAGACACACACACGAGCGCACACACACAAACACACACACACTCTCTCTTTCTCTAACCAGGCCCTTCCTTTAGGAGAGTGGCGGGGGCAATGGGGCTCCGGCTGGAAGTGTCTGCCGGACTATTCCTCTCCGAGTTCCAAGCATACAGCACAAGTCAGGGGTCATCGGTGCGTAACGACCTTAAGACAGCGAGGGTCTGTGTGTTCTACATGTCTCTCTTTAGTTTGCAAGACCAGGAGTGGGACCACGACTATAATGTTACACCCATTCACTCCTCACACTGACTGACCAGTCCCTGTTACACATGCCAAGCTTGGCCCTATGACCGACCAGTCCCTGTTACACATGCCAAGCTTGGCCCTATGACCGACCAGGAGGTCAAGGAGATTAGCTACAGATGTTATCTACATGCTTGTGATGACTGGAGGGAAGGGGCTTGGGTGTGGTGACCATAATGAGCAAAATAGAGGCTCACTCAAATTCTATCACATCACAACTGCCAGCTAATATAACTTACTAGTCTAACAATCTGATAGTGTCATGAATGTGTTTCAAAATACAACAAATGGTGCCATTATCATGTTATCATTTAATTTAAAGATATGTCATGTGTAAGTGCGCTATAAAGGGTTAGAGAAAGCCATTTCAGTGTAACTTTTGTTTGTGTAGTCTATATGTTTTAACTTCACGGTCACTGAGCGGTGAGGCTTTTCCTTAAACTCACTTAGGACAAGGTTTAGTTTCAAGTTTTATTAGTGGTTTGTGCAGAATAAACATGGTATACAATCCAACGAAATGCTTACGGTCAGGTTCCTTCTCGACAATGTAACTTGAATAAGAAATAACAAAAGACAAGAATACGAACATAAAGTAAATGGCTCAGTAGAATACAATAAATATTTTAGCATAAGTATAATACAGGAATGCACAATTTAAAGTACAATATTTACACATGTATGAGAGAAAGAATGGATTGGGGGGGCAAATGTTTAAATTGTGCAGTATTAAATCTGAGTCTGTGCAATAGAGGAGGTTGGTAACAGCAATTGTGATGTGTGTGCGTGTGTGAGTGATTGCATGTGTGCTAAGGGTGTGGAGAGGGAGTACAGATGGTCAGTTCGAGTGTTCAACAGTCTGATGACTTGTGGATAAAACTTTCTCTGAGCCTGTTGGTATCAGACCTCATGCTCTGATACCGTCTCCCCGAGGATAAGGGAGTGAACAGCTTGTGGTTGGGGTGTGTGGGGTCCTTGATGATGCTGCGGGACTTCCTATGGCACTGTTTTAGTACTTTACGTTTTTATAGCGTTACGCTGATGTGTAAGTGTATGCGTGTGTGTGTGTAAGTGTGCATACATGCTTGTGTCTATGTGATTGGGGGGGAATAGCATAGCCAGGGAGTGGCGTGGATTTCGCCCAATGTAGTGAGACTAGTGAAGCACTGGCAGGGCTTGTCCTGTCAATACGTGGAATCTCCTCCAAACCAGAGTCCCAGCAGCTTCCTGGGAGTCGCAACATGAGAGGAGACAGGTGTTTTGATGTAAGACTGAGGGGGGAGGAAGGGGGGCAGACCAGGGGGAGGAAGGTTAGGGTGTGGAGAGGGAAAGAGAAAGGGATCAAGCGTTCTAATGTGAGTAATAGTCGGGAGGGAGAGAGGGTGGGGGTGGGGGGGGTGTTAGTGAGGAGGGGTGAGAGGGTACAAGGGTATGCCCCCTCTGGAACCAGCTGGTGCCCAGTCCTAGATCTCCGATGGCAATTAGGGTCAGAAGTCAACCAGCTAGTGCATGGTACCCACTGTAGGTACCATTCCGCCGCTCTGATGAGACGTAAAAATGGCAGCCATAAAACATGACACCATTTATAACCCAACCACATGTCTACTACAAATTAGGGGCAAATATAAAAAAAATATATAGAAAATATAAAATACTTACAGTACAGTAGCAATCGACTTTGTGGAGTGAAGCTATGATACACCTTACACTCACTCTTAGAAGTAAAAGTGCCTGGAAGAAACTTTTGAGTTGCTTTCCAGTTGAAAAAGGTTCCAGGAGTTTCCTAAATGACCTTAAAAGAACCCATCTCTAATGGCTCAAACTGGAACCTTTTAGTGATGCGAGGGGTAAAAAAAAAAACATTTTTAATAATTTATTGTAGAACTGGCATCTTATCAGATTGGAGGCGAGCTTTCAGATAATTATTTTTCGTCACCCGCGTAAATGTCATTCCTGTTCGTCATATTAAGTTTGTACACTGCAAATGTAAATGTCCCTTGAATATTTATGCATATTACATATTCTAATATAATATTATTAATATTAACATTGATGATTACATACAGTAATAAAGTGGTAACTATTCCAACTTTGGGATTTGCATAGGCTCTTGAGGAACTCAGTGAAGCTACAAAACTGTCAGTGTTCAACCTTAACATGTGATGACAATACAACAGAACAGATGAACAGGAATGACATTTACTCTAACGGGTGCCCCCCCCCCCCAAAAAAGCCACACCATTACTAAGCCACTCCCCCACTCCAGGGTTCCTCCAGAAACCCATTGCTACATTGAACCGTTAAAGGTTCCTCCCAAGAACCCCTCAACTAAACAAAGGCGCAAATATGAACCATTTACTAACAATGGTTCCTTTAGGAACTCCAGGGTTTCTCGAGTCATCACTTATTCTAGTTTAGGGGACAGATGTTACAAATGTAGCAAAAATGTAAGCTACTTCAAAAGGGTCACACAAAATGTTTTAGCTTAAAAGCTCTACGGGGTCGGTGTCCCTATACCGGGACGGTTGAGCTAATGTGCGCTAATGTGATTAGCATGACGTTGTAAGTATCACCAAACTTTCCAGGACATAGACATGTCTTATATTGGCAAAAAGCTCAAATTCTTGTTAATCTAACTGCACTGTCCAATTTACAGTAGCTATTACAGTGAAAAAAGACCATGCTATTGTTTGAGGAGAGTGCACAACAACAACAAACTTTTAACATTGGCAACTGGTTTGATACATTCACCTCTGAGGTAAATAATGTACTTACATTCAGTAATTTGTCATCCTGAGGGTCCCAGAGATAAAATGTAGCGTAGTTTTGTTTGATAAAATCCATTTTTATATTCAAATGTAGGAACTGGGATCTACAGTTTGAACCCCTGCTGTCTCTGGCTCCACACCCACCCTGCCCGGCCATCTAGATGTGTGAAAGTTAGTGTATTGTAACGTCCTGACCAGAGTTCTTATGTGTTTTGCTTGTTTAGTGTTGGTCAGGATGTGAGCTGGGTGGGAATTCTATGTTGTGTGTCTAGTTTGTCTGTTTCTGTGTCCAGCCTAATATGGTTCTCAATCAGAGGCAGCTGTCAATCGTTGTCCCTGATTGAGAATCATATATAGGAGGCTTGTTTTGTGTTGGGATTTTGTGGGTGATTGTTTCCTGTCTTCTGTCTTTGTGTTCTGCACCAGATAGGACTGTTGTCGGTTTTCACATTTATTGTTTTGTTTGTAGTGTTCACATATTCTTTATTAAATTATGTTGAACACTAGCCGCGCTGCGTTTTGGTCCTCTCCTTCATCCCAGGAAGAAAACCGTGACATGTATAAGCTAATGATCCATCATGTATGACATTCCTGGGAGTGTGTAAACTTACATTTTGTATTACCATATAATTTTTGTTTGTTCTCTATATTTACTTGAAAATGTATAAATTGACCAATTCGGCACATTTGGGCAGACCTGATACAAAATGTTGTCCAGTATTGCAACGCTTCACTGGATAAATCTGAAACTTTGCACACACACTGCTACCATCTAGTAGCCAGAAACTAAATTGCGCCTAAACTGCAATATATTATGCCCTTTCTTTTGCATTTCAAAGATGATGAAAAAAATAAGTGAAAACACATGTTTTTTTGTTTGTATTATCTTTTACCAGATCTAATGTGTTATGTTCTCCTACATTAATTTCACATTTCCACAAACGTCAAAGTGTTTCCTTTCAAATGGTATCAAGCATATGCCTAACCTTGCTTCAGGTCCTGAGCTACAGGCAGTTAGATTTGGGTATGTCATTTTAGGCGAAAATTGGAGAGAAAAAAGGTCCGATCCTTAAGAGGTTGTTTAAGAAAACAACTTTAAGTAACAACTAACTCTTACGTTAATCTAATTCATAATCTCTGTATATCCTAGGCATATTTGCGGCAGCTTTAGATATGTATGGTCCACCGGAACCTTTCCAGAAGTGACACTGGATGGCAAAATAAGATTTGTTTGCTGATAGACAACACCAGACACAGTTTCCTTTTTCCAACATCAACCCCGAATTGTTCTGTTATTTTTTTAGATGTCAGGAGCAGCAGGAGCGGAATTAACAGTCTCAAATGTTAATAGGAGAGATACTTGATAGTTGTCTAAAATAGTTATTGGAGTCACTTCTAAAAGGGACACGACATGGCACTATACATTAACTTTGCACTTTCAGGAGAAAGTGGGCAGATGGGTGGGTGATGGTGCATGTAATAGAGACAACTGGAATCGGAATCATTCAACTCTACCCCTCCCCACGCCCCCCTTTCCTATTCATAGAATGAGTTCGAAAAAACGCACCCCTGTGGCGTGGTAAGGGAAACATAACCATTCATTAACGTGGAATGACACTGAACTCTTCCCGCTGCTTTGCAATCCCCATTAGTTGTTAAGGAAATGCCTGGGTGATTATCTAGCTAGCTTCCTACTCTACCACGTGACTGACTCACTCCCAGCTCCACCAACAATGGCGTCAGAGTTTCAAAACATTCGGGGCTCAGTCCTTGCATTGCATATCATTGTATTTGCAGGTTCGAGAAAAATTGCCTTTTGTAAAATAATTTCATGCAATTCTACATAATTTTACATGACATGGAGACATTACAAGTATGTTTTTAAATATCACACAAATGATCAAAATGACAGGCTACTCTGACATACTGAGATCAATAAAACGAACAACCCTGTCTTAAATGCAAAATGATAGAGGCACAGATTGTACAATATGAGGAAATTATAGTCCACCAACTTTCCAGTGGCACTCACTCATACACACAGTTTTTTGTATTTTGAAATATTGTGAAAGACCTTTTAACTGCTGCCTTCTGTTCATTGACAGTCACATTGACAGCCACAAATCAACAATCAGCTGTTTGATATTTCCCGCAGGCTGCCCAATTGCCGGATTCCCGACTGTAGGCTTTTATGCGCTGATGATGTGACAAAACACAATCAACAGCATTTAAAAAAAAAAAGAAGTTATTGATCATATGTGGCTAAATTATGCTCTTTGGTGTAGTATTTTCAATGATTTCATTTATTTCTGTACAGACAGGAATAATTATATAATTAGGAACATTTATATAATGTATCTGCAGCACTTCCAGCACCCCTTACCACAGATATGTTTTCTGCCATGCTTTGTGCTCTACCTGTTACGAGGTGCGGAGCAGGTGAACCCAAGAGCAGACTCAGACAAGGAGACTGGGATAAGGTAACCAAGGTATTTATTGAAAAACAGGGGGAAGATGGGGTGCAGGCCAGGGAAAGCTTGTGCGGGTTGCAGGGAGCCAGGTGCTGAGGCTGAGGCTGGAGTGAGGGGAGTTGGGGCTGGGTAAGCAGGTCTGGAGAGGAATCCAAGGAAGCGGTAGAGTGGGGGGTCCAGGACAGGGTAGCAGGACTGACGAGACGTGGGACTGGAGACAGGGACCAGTGTCAGAGCAGACAGAACTGTAACGGAGAGGAAGCGTCAGGCAAGGGAAAACAGGCACACCAAGAAAACAGAATCTATGCAGGAACAAATGGCTAAAACCGGAGACTGACTGAGCAGAGGTTACGATCTGGCAGCGTGGAAGTGGCAGGGCTGAGTATTTGTAGAGGTCTTGGTTATAGAACAGGTTGCAGCTGGTGGGGATCTGCTCTGCCTCCAGCACACCTGTCTCCATCCACACAACCCCCCCCCCCCCCCCCACACACACACACACACACCGCGAAAGAAGGAGAGAGCACTGCGGGAGTGGCAGCAGGTTAGGGAGACACAGGATGAGCAGTAGAGGGCGTGGCAGGCGCAGATGTAACACTACCCAATGCAAAAATAATCAGCACTTAGTATTAATTTAATGGATTGTGGTCAGTAACGAAATGTGAGGTTATTGCATAGGCAGGCCTACAGTACTGTTACAATAATATTTAAAATAGTCTATCAGCAAGTAGCCTACAATTTCTGCAAATAAATGAACAAATGTTTTTATCTAATCATTGTTTTTTCCTGTTGAGCCAATAGTGGTTTCAGCTATATCGTTATAGAAACGATGTAGGCCTTATGAACTTTTTAACCATGGTGGGAAAAGTACTCAATTGTCATACTTGAGTAAAAGTAAAGATACCTTAATTAACAGAAAATAAAAGTGAAAGTTACCCAGTAAAATACTACTTGAGTAGAAGTCTAAAAGTATCTGGTTTTAAATGTACTTAAGTACAGTGGTAGAAAATGTACTAAATTGTCATACAAAGTAAAAGTAAATGCTATACATAAAATTCCTTATATGAAGCAAACTAGACGGCACTATTTTTGTATCATTTTTTTATTATGGACAGAAAGGGGCACACTCCAACACTTAGACATGATTTCCAAACACAGTAGTTGTGTTTTGTGAGTCCGCCAGATCAGAGGCAGTAGGGATGACAAAGCGTTATATTGATAGGTGCCATATTTTTGTCCTGCTTGAGCATTCTAAATGTAACAAGTACTTTTGTGTCTCAGGGAAAATGCAAGGAGTAAAAAGTACATTATTATATTTAGGAATGTAGTGGAGTAAAAGTAAAAGTTGTCAAAAATATAAATAGTAAAGTAAAGTACAGATACTGTCACGTTCGTCTTTTGGATGAAGAGAGGAGGACCAAGGCGCAGCGTGATAGTAATACATTCTTCTATTTATTATAACGAAACGAAGAACACTTGACAAACTATACAAAAAAACAACGTGAAGCTATATACGAAAAGAGCAGACACAGGCAACTTACACATAGACAATAACCCACGAAATCCCTTAAGAATATGGCTGCCTAAATATGGTTCCCAATCAGAGACAATGATAAACAGCTGCCTCTAATTGAGAACCAATCTAGGCAACCATAGACATACAAACACCTAGACTAGAAAACACCCCATAAACATACAAAACCCCTAGACAAGACAAAAACACATAAATCCCCCATGTCACACCCTGACCTAACCAAAATAATAAAGAAAACAAAGATAACTAAGGCCAGGGCGTGACAGATACCCCCCCAAAATACTTAAGTAGTACTTAAAAGTATGTTTTACTTAAGTACTTTATACCACTGGTTGCTATGTTCATATGGCTAATAAGAAAAGATGACAAATGACTTGAATAGCCAATGGGAAAAGTGTACAGATGTGCTTTCGAAACCGGCTGTGACTAAAATGCATCAGAGAAGTATTGGAATGTTCAGGAAAACATTAGCGAAGCTCATCAAGTAGGCTATATAGGCCTAATTGTGTGTGTAGAGAAGATCTGCATTGCTTTCAGTTTGCTAGACGAATGATCATGAGTACTCAACTTAGCTAACGTTTCCCGGCCTAACTGTAACCAAATATCCAAACGGAGATTCAGTGATTTTTTTGTTGTTGTTGCCATTGATTGATTTATAAAGGCGAACTCCCATGCTTGTCTCAATCAAACCATCTCCTTACCATCTAGTTGACCACACACGGCAATTGCCTTACATTTATTATAACGATTGGATGACTTTGGGAGTTTCACGTAACCACGGTTCTATGAACTAAGCAACACTTTCAGTATATACGTGTGGCTCAGTTGGTAGAACATGGCGCTTGCAACGCCAGGGTTGTGGGTTCATTCCCCACGGGGGGACCAGGATGAATATGTATGAACTTTCCAATTTGTAAGTCGCTCTGGATAAGAGCGTCTGCTAAATGACTTAAATGTAAATATACAGTATATATTTTTTTTTGCAGCAGCGCAAAATATTTGGGACTGACAAAAAATAATTCAGGGCTTAAGCCCCAAAAGCCCAGTCCTGGTGACGTTCCTGTCCATCAACCAACCAACATGTTTATTGATTGGATAACAGAGTATGGGGACAGGAGACCTCGCAGGGTGTCACAGCACATTTACTGGACCCTGCAGAACACTCTGGAAGACATTGGACATGTGCCAGCAAATACCGAAGCCTGGTAGTCTTCCCAAACTTAAATACGCCCCTGAATGGTATCCTCGCTTAGGATGCCAAGGGTGACAGTGAGCACTGAGCAACGGAAGCATATTCTCTGACAGGCGTCTCTATATAGATCTTGTAATTTTAATGACCTACAGCTTGCCTTGCTGCTCCTCAGCTCTCTGTCTAGATTTCGATAGGGGATTCTATAGTATCACATCCTCATATTCTATTCTGCTGAAAGATCTTAATCAAAGTTCAAGACGTAAGGTGGTGATAGAAGTCATGGTGGTTGTGAAGCAGTGGCGATCCGTCATTCAGATCAGGTGGTACAGAGCCTCACCTGTTTTGAGCCCCATATTTTTAGCAAATTTTGGGGGGCTTGCCTATTTTGCATGTTATTTTTGCATTAATACGTGTCACATATCAGTTTGCAAACAATGTAAAAAAAAATTCTATATCATTGAGTTAATAAAACCGCATACAAACATGGTCTCTTTTTTTGTTTTCTTGAGTAAGGCAGCTCCAAAATGCAGGTGTTTCAGCCTAGCTCAGTGCTTTCTGTGGTGGTGGGGCAAGTCAGCAGAAAATACAGAGCGTTGCGCCGTGATTGGCTCAGTGTTCTGTCACTCATGGGGACACTACGTCACCGCCAAGTCTAAGGGTAGAGCTATAAAATTCAAGCCCCTTGGGTGCTGCATAGAGAAGTGCATTAGAAGTACCCATCCAAGGCGGCTCAAGGTCATTGGCCACAGATGAAAAGATGTCAAATCAAATGATATCTACAATAGCTTTGATTGGACATCATCATGAATCAAGTCGACAATCTACTGGAAAATCATTTTTAATCATTGTCATATGAAGAGAAATAATGAAGAAAATGATATATAAAACGTATCAGTGCTCATTGGCTATTGGACATTAACATTACACAACAAGATTTAAATCGCAAATTCAACAATGAGTGGTTTGGAAGGAATCAGTGGCTAACTGCAAGCATTGTAAAACAATCATTAGCCTGCTATTCAGTGGAGTGGCTGTGTGGTCCCAAGTCTAAGATTAAGGGTCTATTTTCCTTAAAATTATAAACATTCAACATTGTCCATGCTGCCAATGAAGCATGATTTGTACCGCTCTCAAAATAACTGTAACTCGGGAACTGCAAAATCTGACTTGAGTGAGTTCAAGACAACTGGGAACTCGGGGAAAAATGAGCTACAACTGGTAAAATACGTTTTGAACTTTCCTCCAACTCAGAATTGTAAATTCAGAACTCGGGCCTCTAAATTCAGAACTCTACGACCTGAAAATCACCGAGGTCATCATGATTTTTTCCCAAGTTCGCAGTTGTCTTCAAAGAACCATAAATCCAGAGAATGCTAGACTTTGATGACAAAGTTTAATGACAACATTTTCTCACCAAGACTACCGCGCCACCTTCCTGATCAAGTGAGCACAGCACAACAAGGTCCAAAAATGGCTTGTATGCTGCTGCATAAATTATGTAATATACCAGGGAGATATGTATACTGTAGCTAAGAAAGTAATACTAAGTGTATGTTGTGTAGTACTCTGTTAGTAGCCCATGTGCCTCACCCTAATAATTTTGTCTATTTTCACCTCTTAATTTCACCTACTGTTTGACTTGCTGGTGCACACTGCTATTCAGTGGAGTGGCTGTGTGGTCCCAAGTCTAAGATTAAGGGTCTATTTTCCTTAAAATTATAAACATTCAACATTGTCCATGCTGCCAATGAAGCATGACTCGATTTTGAGAAATGTAATCATTGAATATTGTAAGCGCTTTCATTGTCTGCTTATACGCACCCTTTATTTATTCTACGGTTCTGACTTGGTGTACAGGGAGAACACTGTAAGAATGGCCCATGTTCTGAATTCTGTTGCTGTACATTTCAAAGTGCTGAATACATAGTTATTTTGACTACGTCCGTTTGACTATGTTTTAATCGAAATTACGGATTGCCACTTATCGGCTTGTCGTCCCCTTATGCCATAGTTTGTACATCTCAATTGTCATTAGCAACCACATTTGTTTAAACAAGTTAGCCATATCCGCTATGGTTTTTTAAAAGGCAGTAAATTAGGCTGAATAAACTGTTTTGCTGCCAGACAAGGCTCCGCTGATAGCCTGGTGTAGCAGTGGTAAGGTGTTGGGACTGCTGTTGGAACTCTGCTGTTGGGACAGCTTTATGTAGGCCCTAAAAGTTTGTGGGCACCGTTTGTCACAGTTATAGTGCAATTAATGTATTGTTTAGTGTTGTGTTGTGTAATGGCTTTGCCCCCCCCTCCCAAAAAAAGCGTTTGCCCCACCAAGTTTTACATTCTAAAATCACCACTGTTGTGAAGAATCAAAATTTAGGTTGGACATTATCTGTGATGTTCACTCTTTGGATTAGAATGTTTAATAGGCTACATTTGATCAGGATGAAAACAAATCTCATGATTTAGGCTAATAGATGGTCGAAATTATGTGGACACCCCTTCAAGTTAGTGGATTTGGCTAGTTCAGCCACACCCGTTGCAGGTGTATAAAATCGAGCACACAGCCATGCAATCTCCATTGACAAACATTGGCATTAGAATGGCCTGTACTGAAGAGCTCAGTGACTTTCAACATGGCACTGTCATAGGATGCCACCTTTCCAACAACTCAGTTTGTCAAATTTCTGCACTGCTAGATCTGCCCCAGTCAACTGTAAATGCTGTTATTGTGAAGTGGAAACCTCTAGGAGCAACAACGGATCAGCCGCGAAGTGGTAGGCTTCCGTGGCCGAGCAGCCACACACAAGCCTAAAATCACCATGCACAATACTAAGTATTAGCTGAAGTAGTGTAAAGCAAGCCGCCATTGGATCAATGGAAACACGTTCTGTGGAGTGATGAATCATGCTTCCCTAAGCTGGCAGTCCGACGGACTAATCTGGGTTTGGAGAACGCTACATGCCTGATAAGAGAATTTTGTTCTCCAGGTTCATAACCCAATTTAATTATATTCCTCAGTCTGCAAACCGGAATTTGTAAGATCCTGGTCGAATGAAACAGATGGAGGCCCAGCTAAAATAGATACAAAGGTTTATTCACGGGAACGTTCTAAAGTCAAGAATACAAAACAATTCATTTTATAGCTGAATTCTGTACGCCACGACATTACACAACCATACGCACACACACACCAATTCACACAACCATACGCACACACACACACACACACACACACCACACACACCCACACACACAACACACACACACACACACACACACACACACACACAACACACACACACACGCACACACACACACACACACACACACACACACACACACACAAACAGACGCACAGTCACATGTCCTGCTACCCAGCCGACAGAGATCAGTGACCTTGTTCTTGACAAGTATTCCCTGTTCTCTCCCAATCTCTAGTCAGGTCGGCACCAAGCTCAGACAGTCTGTGTTTATAATACCATAAAGACACATTGTCTTTACCCTAATTCTGACTAGGACTACACATTTATTGATTATGATTTGATACATTCTAATCACTTCCATACAATTATGTGTTTCAGGGCGGAATATTCGAATCATTCAATTAACAGATAATTCTCACCTAACAATGCCCCAATGCATAGTGCCATCTGTGGAGGAGGAAGAGGTGGAGGAGGAATAATGGTCTGGGGCTGTTTTTCATGGTTCAGGTTAGGCCCCTTAGTTCCAATGAAGGGAAATCTTAACGCTACAGCATACAATGACATTCTAGACGACTGTGTGCTTCCAACTTTGTTGCAACAGTTTGTGGAAGGCCCTTTCCTGTTTCAGCATGGCAATGCCCCTGTGCACAAAGCGAGGTCCATACAGACATTTTTGTCGAGATCGGTCAGGAAGAACTTGACTGGCCTACACAGAGACCTGACCTCAACCCCAATTAGCACCTTTGGGATTAATTGGAACGCCGACTGCGAGCCAGGCCTAATCGCCCAACATCAGTGACCGACTAATGCTCTTGTGGCTGAATGGAAGCAAGTCCCTGCAGCAATGTTCCAACATCTAATGGAAAGCCTTCCCAGAAGAGTGGAGGCTGTTATAGCAGCAAAGGGGGGACCAACTCCATATTAATGCGCAGGATTTTGGAATGAGATGCTCGACGAGCAGGTGTTCACATACTTTAGGCCATGTAGTATATACAAATACTGAACAACTCAACATGTCAAGAACAGAAACTACAAATCAATATCAGGAGCTGACATTTGATTTACATAAGAGTACTCACAAGGTAAAACCCTGCCTGCTGACCATGCACTTATCCTCTCTCTCTCTCCTTCATGTAGCTCCTGCTACAGTCTCTGGCACAGGGGACTGAATAGCATAGAAGGCATGAAGACATCTTGGCCTGGGACCAAAAACGGAGAGACTCTAGGGGCCAGGGAGGACCGCTCTTTGCCAGGGGATGGGAGAGTGGGGGAGAATTGGCGTTTGCTACGGGGGCCATGGGCTTTTCCGCTCCAAGTCATTGTCAGCGTTTGAGGTTCAAGTTTCGGATGTGCATATCGCCTTTGATTGCTTCAGGGTCTCAGGCTTGTTTGACACAGAGTGGCGGTGGGTCATGTACCTCGCTCATTGGTGTTGAGCAGCTGAGGCTGAACTGAGTGCTATAATCACCCACTGGCACCTGGCTGGAGTTTCATTCCTTAGAACAGTGTAGAGGTAGCTCACCTCTATCCCCTTGATGTCAACACAAGCGCTATATCTCGGTAAGTGTAACAAGACAACCCAGTGGGCACAGACGTCAATTCAACGTCTAGTTCACGTTGGTTCAGCGTAATTTCACTTCACAGAGAGGTATTATAGTGCGCCATTACACGTCCTACTTATAAGGTCAGTGTGATGTGGCACAGAGGCCCAGGCAGAGTTGGAGTGAGTTACAACCACATCACACCTGTGATTTATGACAGCCCCATAAGCACACATTGCTGTACATAGACATACTGCACTTAGTGTAGCTGTTCTTAGTAATAAGAGGGGAATCCAGTGTGAGGAATATGTGAATCCTGGGCTCGTTTATTTACATTCTGTCCTATACTCTTACATTGTATGTTCTATTTCTTGCTCCGGTTATCTCTCCCTTAGCCTATAAATATTGTGCACTCTTAAAGGAGCGCACACTCATTTAACATGAACCTCACACACTCAGTCATGACACACGTGTTCAAAGAATTTGGTAGGTTTAAGCCAAGGGAACCTTGATGGGCAGAACACTTCCCTACATGTTGTGTTATAGACTTAAATCAATAATATACGGTTGAAGTCGGAAGTTTACATACACCTTAGCCAAATACATTTAAACTAAGTTTTTCACAATTCCTGACATTTAATCAGAGTAAAAATTCACTGTCTCAGGTCAGTTAGGATCACCACTTAATTTTAAGAATGTGAAATGTCAGAATAATAGCAGAGAGAATGATTTATTTCAGCTTTTATTTCTTTCATCACATTCCCAGTGGGTCAGAAGTTTACATGCACTCAATTAGTATTTGGTAGCGTTGCCTTTAAATTGTTTAACTTGTGTCAAACTTTTCGGCTAGCCTTCCACAAGCTTCCCACAATAAATTGGGTTAATTTTGGCCCATTCCTCCTGACAGGGCTGGTGTAACTGAGTCAGGTTTGTAGGCCTCCTTGCTCACACACGCTTTTTCAGTTCTTTCCACAAAAGTTATATTGGATTGAGGTCAGGGCTTTGTGATGGCCACTCCAATACCTTGACTTTGTTGTCCTTAAGCCATTTGGCCACAACTTTGGAAGTATGCTTGGGGTCATTGTCCATTTGGAAGACCCATTTGCGACCAAGCTTTAACTTCCTGACTGATGTCTTGAGACGTTGCTTCAATATATCCACATAATTTTCCTCCCCATTATGCCATCTATTTTGTGAAGTGCACCAGACCCTTCTGCAGCAAAGCACCCCCACAACATGATGCTGCCACTCCCGTGCTATACGGTTGGGATGGTGTTCTTCGGCTTGCAAGCCTCCCCCTTTTTCCTCCAAACATAATGATGGTCATTATGGCCAAACGGTTTTGGAGCAGTGGCTTCTTCCTTGCTGAGGGGTCTTCAGGTTATGTCGATATAGGACTCATTTTACTGTGGATATAGATACGTTTGTACCTGTTTCCTCCAGCATCTTCACAAGGTCCTTTGCTGTTGTTCTGGGATTGATTTGTACTTTTTGCACCAAAGTACGTTCATCTCTAGGAGACAGAACGCGTCTCCTTCCTGAGCGGTATGACGGCTGCCTGGTCCCATGGTGTTTATACTTGCGTACTATTGTTTGTACAGATGAACATGGTACCTTCAGGCATTTAGAAATTGCTCCTAAGGATGAACCAGACTTGCGGAGGTCTACAATTTCTTTTGATTTTCCCATGATGTCAAGCAAAGAGGCACTTAGTTTGAAGGTAGGCCTTGAAATACATCCAAAGATACACCTCCAATTGACTCAAATGATGTCAATTACCCTATCAGAAGCTTCTAAAGCCATGACATAATTTTCTGGATTTTTTAAAGCTGTTTAAAGGCACAGTCAACTTCTGACCCACTGGAATTATGATACAGTGAGTTATAAGTGAAATAATCTGTCTGTAAACAATTGTTGGAAAAATGACTTGTGTTGTGCACAAAGTAGATGTCCTAACCGACTTGCCAAAACTATAGTTTGTTAACAAGAAATTTGTTGAGTGGTTGAAAATTTGTTTTAATGACTCCAACCTAAGTGTATGTAAACTTCCGACTTCAACTGTATGCATTGCTCAAAACAGTATCACACAATACCCATGCAGGGCATTTTCTGTAATATAGAGTATCTTTCTTCTGTAGCGTGATAATAATTGTTCAAGAGTAATTTCCACTTCATTTGTAAATTGGCTAATCCAGATCATTTGGCACATGTTAAAACATAAATGGGTATGAGGCCATACAGCCGATTGAGTAAAATAACATAACGGAGAGAGTAGGTGAGGGTCCCCTTACAGAAAGAACACTTGATTTCACACGTGGGAAATAAATCATGTGTTTTTGGAACACTTCACACGTGTTACTTTACAGGTTGTCACTTTCCCATAAGATCACGTGATCACATGAAAACATGCGTTTTTGGAACACTTCGCAAGTGATTTCATGTGGATTTTCCATAAGTGTCAATAAGGGTATAAAGGAAAGAGAAGTTTAGGAACCACTGTGATGCAGTATGACTAAACCTAAACAACAACTGACATTTTTGAGTGATGTCTGACATTTTGCTACAGGCAATACATTTCCCACAATGGGGGCCAGATGATGAGATGTTGGTTGATGGAACAAAATCTTTATTGATACCTGCTGTACATACAGTATTTTTGATTTGCTGGACTCTCAAAACAAGTCATCACTACATCCAGTCAAATAGCATGGCCAAAACTACCCGTTGTATAATGCTCTTTTGAATGCCAGCTGTCACATATTCAACAAGGTAATGTGGTCAGTAAATGCACTTGCAGCAGCCCTTCCAAAGAGATGCGGGTTAACAGATCGATTTCTGTTTTCGCCAGGAAAGGATTAGGACAGCGCTGGGCCTAGCCTGACATTCAGCACGTCTCCGTGTCCTGAACGCTGAATATGGACCTCGTTCACAACTTACGCTGAATATGTTCACACCGGATCAGTCTACTCCCCCGTATGCCACAATGACACACATCAACCATGATCTCATTACTGTCATGACTATTGACCAGGTAACCTTTATAGGTGTCAAGACACAGTACACCTACACCTACCTGTGCAGCATAAACTCAACACAGCAAGGTGGTGCGGCACAAATAGAGTGAAGGCTTTGGGCTGGTAGCATTGTGTAGTCAAGCACACACACTGCTAGGCTGAAAGCATTCACGTGTTATCCGATGAGATGTGTACTTTTTTTTTTTAAACGGCATATAGATTTTTACCCCAAAATCAATCAATCAATGAAGTAGGGCCTACACACTTGCTCCAACAGATACCTTTATTGGGCTTTGTCAGGTATAACAAAGGCTCTCACACAAAAATGAAAAAGTGGGTATTGATCAAGTGACTGTTTATGTTATTTAAACAAATTAAAAACATACTAAGATGTGCATCCTTGATAGGTCCTTCTCTGTGTGTCTACTTTGAGGCCTGTGCTAGCACCATAGGACATTCAATTGACATTAAACAATACAATATTGCTGCTAATAAAGAAGCAATATAATACATTTGTCAAATAATGCCTGTTATCTACAGTACCACAGCGGAATGGCAGAATAACCGGTGTTGTCGTCAAGTTACAGTGTGTGTGTGTCTGTCTTTGTGTGAGTGTGACTTTTGTCCATTCATTACGTCCTAGACAACAGAGGTTTGTGTTGTCTGTGTTTTGACCCTAATTTGTCAAGTCGTCAAGTACGTTTTTTTTTTTAGGACAGGTCACCTCTTCCCGGGCTCATGGAAAAATTCATGATTGATTTGACGCATTGTACTGATTGTTCCACAATCACATAGAAAAACAGGTCCCATCAACGAAAGGTGGTAAATGGAGAAAATCTCATGTTTCCTCCTGTTGATACATTAAAACATGTGTTATCCATCTATAAAAACAGTGGCCCCAAACAAACGGCAACATACTCAACCGACCACCACACGTGAAGTAATCATCCTTGGCAATTAAGAGAAAAAAATGGGACAAGGTAAACCAGCTTTTCTTTTCTTTTTTTAAGTAGGAAGTCAGTGTACCATTTAATAGCATTTTAACTTAAACATTTAATCCCTGAGGCAGGGGCCAACGAGGCAGAGAAAGAGTGAACAAGTAATTTAGTGCCATGAGGGTATAAACTACTGACACATAACCACTTCCTTTAACAACGTAGCTATGTGATCTATTAGATTTACATTTGAGTTATTTAGCAGACACTCTTATCCAGAGTGACTTCCAGGAGCAATTAGGGTTAAGTGCCTTGCTCAAGGGCACATCGACATATTTCTCACCTAGTCAGCTCAGGGATTCGAACCAGTAACCTTTCAGTTACTGGCTCAACGCTCTTAATCGCTAGGCTATTGGTGTACAAAGGCTGAGAATATCTTACTAACATGTCGCAACATAATTTGACTTACTCGTTTTATACATTTCTTATTTTCTTTCATCTCTCTTTTAGTGTTTCTGCTGATGCCAGTCTTACTGGTCAGTTGCTTTCTGAGTCAAGGGGCAGCGATGGAAAACCAACGTCTCTTCAACATTGCAGTCAACCGGGTGCAACATCTCCACCTGCTGGCTCAGAAAATGTTCAATGACTTTGTAAGATAGCTTTTGAATTTTCTTTTGACATAGCAAATAACGTTTCAGAGGTTGTTCTTCTTCTTGTAGACAGTGTGCTCTTCACATCAAAAATTCTCTCTCCCGTCTTTGTGATTTTGTGCAGGAAGGCACCCTGTTGTCTGATGAACGCAGACAGCTGAACAAGATATTCCTGCTGGACTTCTGTAACTCTGACTCCATCGTGAGCCCAATCGACAAGCAGGAGACTCAGAAGAGTTCAGTAAGTTACCTGGCTGAGACAATCCTCCACGATGCATGATTCCAAAATAAATAATAGGGCATCTCAATTTGAACAATCAATACAACTTAGTCATTAGTTATTGGGCAAGCAGATCCCCGATTGTCTAAACTCCATGGGTAAATATATACTGTAGATAAGCGGAGCCAGCATCATGCATGGTGGAAATGAAATCTAGCCATGACAGGGAGTTTTAAATTGTCCACTTAAAATCGGCAGTAAAATGTTGCTATACCTCAGTGATAGAGGTGATAGAACACATGTAAAGACTTCAACATAGGAATGACCAATATCAATATTCAGACTATGGTGTCACTGCAGAAGAATTAAAAGGTTCTAAGTGACATCAGACCATCAGGGTGCCATTTGCCATGTCTCTTCCCAACCGAAACGAACACTATTATTATTCTCTTCAACTAAGGTAGGTAAAACAACCACATATCACAGTCCTTGTAAGTAAAACCCATCACTCTCTAATCGGGGGTTTCTCTACGTCTACATTCTCCAGCCATGTATCATGTAAATGATATGGCATCTCAAGCTGTACAATACAACTCAACTTCATTTTCTAACAATCTGTGGTTTCTCTACATCTACACACACAGGTCCTGAAGCTGCTCCACATCTCTTACCGCCTGATTGAATCCTGGGAGTACCCTAGCCAGACCCTGGCCATCTCCAACAGCCTCATGGTCAGAAACTCCAACCAGATCTCTGAGAAGCTCAGCGACCTCAAAGTGGGCATCAACCTGCTCATCAAGGTAAAGAAAGGAGGGAGAACAATGACCATTTGTGGTGCCGCACTTTGTGTACTGTAAACCACAAGGCATTTTTTAACTCAAATACTTCTAGTAAGTTGAACTCAGTCAATGAAAAGTCATTATTACTTAAAATGTCTATGTGGTACTGGCTCAAATCTAAATGAGTCACATCAATGCAACTTTTTAAAGTTATAACAAATTAACTTTTTACCCAGCATGCTCTACTACAGGTAGATTTTTTGCAATTGTTTTTAATATCTGTGTTTTTGCATGTAGAGTACATTGAGTGATTGATTGATTAATCTTATGCTACACACATAACATACATTTTTCTACGTTTTCACAAAGATAAATAACATACAAGTTACCGGAATTTTGCAAACCTACTTGCAGGCCTGATGTGGCCTGTAAACCATGAGTTTCAGGCCACTGTATTAGGGTAAAGCTACACCTCAAAATAAGGCCTTATGAGATATTTAATAAAGAGTTATAAAGAGTTTAACCATAATGATAATATTTGCCTAGAAAATCACTTGAAGGCCTCAGGACCGAAAATTAATGACAACAAACATGTCTCTGTCACTAACAAATACAGTCATGGGTGATAACTCTACAATTGACCCAAAAGGGAAGGCACACTTGGAAATTATATTGGAGACATGGCTTAGTGGGGGCATTACTAAAAAATGTCAAGCTGATACCACTCAAATCTCAACCCTCTACAGGGTGACTCTATAGGTTTGAGTAATGACTATAAAAATCACTTTAAGTAACTGTAGTCAGATTCTGTATATTAAGTGCAACGGTTTCCTCAAAAGTTTTGAGTAATGACAGCACATTGGGGTTTACAGTGTGGTTATTATCTTCCACCGACATGAAAGTGAAATACAACTAGGCTTTCTAACTAGGAAAAGAGGCAGACGTGTAGGACCACGTCTGCCTCTTCTCAGCAGATCTTTCAGTGCTTTACATTGTGATGGGGTAACTCACCTCATCGATCATCACTAATAGTGACTATATCAGTAACACCCCATTCAATGACTGAATATTGGCCCATTCAAGGACATTTACGCATGTGTCTTTTGCTATATGTGCTTTTAGAATGGCCTAATAAACAAATATTGATATGCACACATCCACCCCACCATACATCTCTCTCTGTCTCCCACAGGGGAGCCAGGACGGCGTACTGAGCCTGGATGACAATGACTCTCAGCATCTGCCCCCCTACGGGAACTACTATCAGAATCTGGGCGGCGACGGCAACGTCAGGAGGAACTATGAGCTGTTGGCCTGCTTCAAGAAGGACATGCATAAGGTGGAAGACCATTTTGCCTTCAATTGCATGTGCCTTCCTATATTTTCTACAGTGCATTGTTTTTTTTGTGGTCTCTCTTGTGAAGTATCTTTGGGTCTTTAACCCATATATTATTACTATTATTGTCCATTGATCAAGACTGGTCTCGAGAAAGTCCTAGTGACTTAGAACATTCACATTAATATGTGTCAACTATAACCTATTCTTCTTTTTTTCCCACCCCAAGGTTGAGACCTACCTGACCGTCGCTAAGTGCAGGAAGTCGCTGGAGGCCAACTGCACTCTGTAAACGTGCGCTGGAGCGGCAGCCAGCAAGAGCCTGTCTCCAGGGTTCGGTTTCCCAGATACAGATTAGACCTTGCCCTGCACTGAAGAGCATTTTCAATTGAGATTCTCCATTAGGCGTGCTTTTTAGTCTAGAGTAGATTTAATTTGGATCTGGTAGAGCTTGACTCCAGGGGTTTTCAAGCATTTGCATTTTGTTCTCTGAAATCAAGAACAGCACTTTCTATGATATTCACTCTATTACTCAGCTACCATTGATCCATGGACATTTTAGATTAGTACATTTATAGAAAAGTTGATAAAAATGTGATTTAGATATGTGATTCAAGGTGGTGCTGCCATTTATGCATAAATTAATATTTCGGGGTGAAATGGGAACTTGTAGAGCTCCAAGGTTTTGGTATGTCCACAGATGGATAATATATATTTTAGAGTAATTTCCTTTAAGTATTTTCATTCCTTAATCTTACTGTTTGAAACTAATAGTGATTCGTTTTTAATAAAGCTGTTGTTCTCTGTGGTACATGATCTCTTGGCTACTATTTGCTATCTTTCAAAGTTTCTAGCCCCAACATTCCTGTTGTGTCCCTTGGTCAACTTAAGGCTGGATTCAATTTGTATCGCAGATGCTCCATTGAAATGTACAGGCTATGTTCCCGCGTTCGTGGAGACGGCATTCACTGCAAACGCTGCATATGTCAGGCTCAATCGGGAAATGACCTTAAAAATGTCACGCGGTTCTTCAGCAATACAGATTGAAAACAGCCCATAGTCACGTACATTTGTATTGTACATAAATATCCCCTGTCTGGTTGCGAATGTTGAATAAAGCTCCATTTGAACGTTGTCTGCCGATTGTCCATAGAGTTGGTTGTTATATAGCTCAGAATTTGAGAAAAGATATCCAAAGGAACATACATAAAAAGGCTTTCCAAACATGGGTCTGCTGCAGGTGCCTAATATGTCGAAACACCTCATGTCAAAACAAAAGTCCTGCAAGTGCAAGCAAGCGAAACCTTGTGCCAGACTTATTTTGACAGAGAGGAAGAGGGTATGCAGCAGACCTGTTCATTGATATGTTCCTTTAGATATTTTGTCTCAAATTCCACGCTATACAAAAACCAAACTCGTGGACAATTGTCAGAGTAAGTTCAACTGGAATTGTATTCAACATTCATGACACACAGTGGACGTGAAGCTAGCTTTCAGGTTTTGGCAATGGATTTGTGCGCGCTGAGCACGTCAGAGGGATAGCATCGGTGCATCATGAATAACAAGTTCCATGCATAAAACATAATGAACATTTTAGTGTTATATGAAGTGAGTTGAGAGTCTTAGTGGTACCAGAATCTTCGATTTACAAAAGCACCACACCACCTCACATCAACTCCCACCATAACTAAATCTATGGACTTACCTTCAGCACTAGTAGCTGTGTTATAATTTACCATTCATCATTAACGTCAATGCCATGACCAGTGGCATACCGTTGATTCGCGAGGCTCCCCTGCAAGGTACGAGCAAGACCAATTGCAAAGCCAGGGGGCAGGAAATAGAATGCGATACTAATATTACCATTTTTACCACAGGAATATTTTACCTTGTTGCCAACAGACATTTAGCCTACCAACCTCTGAATATATTGAGTCAATTGTGGTTCTAGTGAAGGGACTTCAACGGTGAGCTAAAACAATTCTATTATTTTACTTTTCTCAGGTCTTCGATCATGGGCACTCCAAACCCTTTGGTGGCCCCAGCAAACTTTAACCAGATGAAGGTGTGTCCCAGCACTTGCAATTTCATTGGTTACGCAGCTGTAAGCACTGCCCCGTGCTCGAGCTCATTGGTCGTGTTGGGTACAGAAAATCTACTGTAGGAGTAAAGTCAGAGCTTTCTCAAATTCTTCAATTAGTAAACTGTTGTTTAACATTGCTGCCAATGTTAAACAACAGTTTACTAATTGAAGAATTTGAGAAAGCTCTGACTTTATCAACACCTTTATAAACACCTCTGCACCTCTGACTATATCAACTGTTCGGTGGTCGAACTATCTTGTTGGTTGTGCCAAGTGAAGACAATATTGTACGGAATGGAGATGCTAGATAGATACAACGAGATGATGAGAAGGAGGATGGTTTCCGGAGTGGAGGAATACGGAAGTTGGATGGACAAACTTGAATCTGGCCCGGTGGTGGCAGGTCGTGCAATGGCGGAAGCTGATGCAATGTTTGATTCTATTGGCGCGAGTAAAGTTGGTAAGAATGACTGGACCACGGTAATAAAGAAGAATTGAGCTAAAAGAGCTAAAGCTGGAAATGAACAGCAGTTTCTGGTTGGAGTACCATTCGTGAATAATAATGTTCATTTTTGGGAGACCTGTTTGCGATTACGAAGATGGTGAAGGACAAATTGAGAAAGGTGGAGTCAGTCAGAGTGACCAGGAGCGGTATGATGGGGATTTCATGTGTGTCGAAACAGCGAAAGGAGAAAGCTCTGTGGCTCTATAAACTGTCAACATACGAAGTGGAGAGTTGTGATTTTCAAGCGAAGGGCACCGAAGAAAGGTGTCATCTCGCTGGATATCGAGGCTTCACATCACTTAACCCTCATTGTGAAAGAGAAAGAAGGAGGAGAACAAGTCTGTAGGATGAAGAGTCTCTCCCGACCCATGTGAAGCTGTGATACATGAGATGTGCAGTGCGAGTGTATGTACAAAAGTAACTGCAATGTCATGCATGTGAAATCTTTGGCCACGTGTCAAGTATTTGCAGATGGAATATAAGTGTTGAAGAGTCTGAGGATACACAATGCTGCAAATGGGATGGGAAGCATTTTCCAGAGTTCCCTGGGGGCCCTGTTAGGGTGAAGGAGGTCAAAGTAGCGAGGCTCAAGGCTGTCAATCAGGTCTCCTATGTGGAGACAGTGAACATTGTTGAAGGAGAGAGTAGAGATGGCAGTGGATGACAAGCAAGCAGCCTGTTGATGTCATTCATCAGATAAAAGATACTGAAATACTAATGGTGAAGAAGGTGGATTTTTGTTGCACTCATTGTGCAGGTGATTAATTGTACAGGACAAACTAATAAAAAAAATAGAAGAAACTGGATATATCATTGTGAAAGCGGCAAAAATGTTATTGGATCTTCAGGACTTCACGGCTGAAACATTGCAGGGAATACTGTCGGAAGATACTCCTCCCTCTCAGGCCCCAGAGCCTGTGTAGGGATCTGAGTAGACATTTGAAACTGCCTAAAGTAGTACGTTGATGTTTTGTTTTAGTAAAAACGTTTGGGAATAACATGAGTATGTTTTTTTCAACCTTCCTTTTGCTGTATAAAAGTTCCCCAGTTTTCACCCCATACAGTAGGTGGCGGCATGCACCTCTGACATGTGTTTGCGGACCACCATAATACCATAGGAGAAGAAGATTTCCCTCTAGTGGTGTGGGGGCTGTGCTTTGGCAAAGTGGGTGGGGTTATATCCTTCCTGTTTGGCCCTGTCCGGGGGTATCATCAGATGGGGCCACAGTGTCTCCTGACCCCTCCTGTCTCAGCCTCCAGTATTTATGCTGCAGTAGTTAATGTGTCGGGGGGGCTAGGGTCAGTTTGTTATATCTAGAGGACTTCTCCTGTCTTATCCGGTGTCCTGTGTGAATTTAAGTATGCTCTCTCTAATTCTCTCCTTCTCTCTCTCTTTCTTTCTCTCTCTCGGAGGACCTGAGCCCTAGGACCATGCGTCAGGACAACCTGGCATGATGACTCCTTGCTGTCCCCAGTCCACCTGGCCTTGCTGCTGCTCCAGTTTCAACTGTTCTGCCTGCGGCTATGGAACCCTGACCTGTTCACCGGATGTTTACTCCGGAGGTGCTGACTTGCTGCACCCTCGATAACTACTGTGATTATTATTATTAGACCATGCTGGTAATTTATGAACATCTGAACATCTTGGCCATGTTCTGTTATAATCTCCACTGAAGAGGACTGGCCACCCCTCATAGCCTGGTTCCTCTCTAGGTTTCTTCC